>NC_056739.1:1933830852-1933875852 GCF_019279795.1 Protopterus annectens | reverse complement strand
GAAGGCATCTCTGATCAGTAATAGCAAAAAATTACGATCCCTCATAAAATCCTCCAAGGCCAGCTTCGAGAGAAAAATTGCACAGGATACTAAAGACAATCATAAGGCTTTTTTCAGTTATGTTAGGAACCTGGGATGCAACTCCCAGACTTGTTCTGAGTTGATTCTAAATGACAAAAAATACACTGAACCCACAGACATCGCCAATATCCTGGCAGACAGGTTCAGTGCAAACTTCTCCACCCGCTCCCCCTCAAAAGAGCAAGTATCTATCCCGGCAGAGTGCAGCCACCCAAACATCTCTGATGCTCAGGTGAAGGCCGGCCTCTCCAAAGCAAAAAACACTGCTTCCATGGGACCAGATGGCGTCCTGGGTTGCGTCCTACATGAACTCCAAGAAGAACTAATCCCTCAAGTAAAACTGCTGTACAATCTCAGCCTCACTACAGGATATGTGCCCAAAGAATGGTGTACAGCAACAGTGGTCCCACTCCACAAAGGTGGCGCCTCTGTGGACCCTGGAAACTATCGCCCCATAAGCCTGACTAGCCTAGTCTGCAAGGCTATGGAGAGGATCATCATGGAACTTATAAACAAAGACATTGGGGACCTACAGCCACTAGATCCTACCCAATTTGGCTTTATCAAGGGCAGATCCTGCCTTTTGAACCTGGTCGACTTCTTCGAAACAGTCACCAAGGCCAGAGATGAAGGGAAGGTAGTCCACACAGCCTATCTGGACCTCACAAAGGCATTTGACACAATACCCCACTCGGGCATCATAGATAAGCTATCCAGCCTAAATATAAACCCCTATGTCACAAGATGGGTCACAAACTGGCTCAAAGACAGAACCCACAGAGTCAGAGTTGCTGGAGCCATGTCAGACTCGAAACCGGTCACGTGGCATCCCACAAGGTTCTGTCCTGGGACCTCTCTTGTTCGGTATTTACTTTTCTGAGGTACAGGCCAATGTGGGAGGACTATGGCTCACCAAGTTCACAGATGACTGCAAACTGGGCGCCATAATCGTCTCCAGCTGACACAAACATCCTTCAAAAAGGTCTCGCAGAGACGGATAACTGTTGCCAGAGCCACGGTCTAAAGCTAAATGCCAAAAAGTGTATAGTCATACCCTTTGGCGAAAACAATGTGCCCACAAATTACCACATAGGTGGTAACCCATTAAGTACAGAGAAAGTAATTAGGGATCTGGGGACCCAAGTTGATAGCAATCTCTCCTTTGACAACCACATTGCCAAAGTGGTTAGAAAGACCTTCTACATAGCCCACCTCATCATGAAAGGATTCACATCTAGATCAAGATCGGTAATCGTGCCCCTTTATTCATCCCTCATCAGGCCCATCATAGAATACAATGCCCCCTTTGGGATGTACCTTACTCGACACCTGCAGCAATTAGAAAGACCCCAAAAGTACCTCACCAGGAAAATCAAGGGACTCAAACAGATGCCATATGCTGCTCGGTTAAAAAAACTCCAGCTCTACTCAGTTGCATACCGCCTACTTCGAGGCGATCTATGCCTGACATATAAAGCTATGTCCAACCCAGAATTAATGGACATGCTTCACCTCAGTAAATCTAAATCCCTTAGAGCCACGCACTTGAGGGACTTGAACCTCAGCACAGAAATAAATAGAACATGCTGGAGGGACAGATTCATAACCCAAAGGCTCTCTTCGCTCTGGAATAGAATTCATATTCATGTTAGGCAGAGCACCTCACTGACTCTCTTCAAGAAAAATCTTGATGAGTGAATGGGGGATCATAGGTTTGTCCCGGGGATTACTTCCGTGTCACTATTAGACAGAGGCACAGTAAACTAAACCTTAAAAAGGGCACAGTATACTCAAATCAAGGGGTGGCGCAAGCCAAACACAATTGGGCTAGGCTTATAAATGCCCCAGGGCAGATAGCCTAGTATGAACCTATGAACCTATATATATATGGACTCTTCCCCACAATTTGTGTGGGAGTCCACAACATCACTGGAATGATAGCAGAAATCCCAGCACTAAATAATGATAGGCCATTACCTAACGACCTCTTACTGCATGACATCTTGACAAAGCCTGGTATCTAGGTGGAGGACAGAGGCTGAAACATAGGGCCATATTTGAAATATTGCTGTTATACATTGTGAAAGCTACAGGTGTTACAGGATTGGCTGCAACATACCCTTACTCAGGAATATGAAATCAGAAACACAAATGGATGTTGCCATGTACTGATAGCAACCAACGGAGAGAATGCCACTGATATGTCAGAGACAAGACCTGTGTGGTGAATAGGCAAAACATAAAAGCCAATTCTCTGCTCATCATGTGGATAGGCTCACAGTTGAGAGCTATGCCGACAGACTGCATTCCATGCAAAACTAGCATGTACACACAAACTCTGTAAAACTAGCAGTATTCAATGCATATAAAAGCAATAATCACATACTGTCCCTAGGTCTAGAACCTTATACAAACATGTAGTTGGCCTATGTCCACAAGTCCTGTTGTAAGAGGTATTGCTACCTGCTGTCTGTAACACTGCTGCCCACACACAGGAAGGATGTCTTTCATACAGGAAATGTAAAGGGGCAACGCCCACATGATGTAGTCATTTATAGTAGCTGGTTGCTATGACATTGGCTATTGGAAGTACTACACAGCTGGCTGCATGCAGTTAGTAAGTGGGGAACACCAATTGGTGCAGAGGCCATCACCTGATCATGAGCATCACCTACAAAAGCTATGCTGCAACCTATTCAAATCAGCTCGATCCTTGTAGTGGAGAGAGAGATATATAGAGAGAGAGAGAGAGAGAGAGAATGAGAGAGAGAGAGAGAGATAAATAAATAAATAAATAAATAAATAATACTAAAAAACAAAAATATTAGAAAACAAACAAACAAACAAACAAGAAAAACATCCAAGTGGTACACAGTAGAGAGCACAATAATAAAACAGGTATGTGAAACATGTCAGCATGTAATTGAATGTAGTACTTGGTCTGTAATAATGGGATAGATGATGTTGAAAGATTTATATGTGCCATCAAGACTTGCTGTAATGATGTCCTGCTAAAAACTGCTATGTACATGCCATCTGGCAGTGGGCCATACCTGTCAACTGTGCAGATCTGCACAAAATGTCAAAATTTAAGCCATCATAGTGTTGCTCTGTTCCTCCAAAAAAAACAAAATATTTATATACATATATATATTATTCTGGCAAATAGCTGAAGGTGGAAGTAATGAAGTTATAATAGACACATGAGTTTCAGACCTCAACACCTTCAGAACAGTCATGGTAATGTGAAATCTATCATGCACAAACTTCATAGGTTTGTAATAGGCATATCAACAATATGTCCCTATATATCCCCCCTAATGTTAGGCTGTGTCCACATGTGATGCTCTGTTTTGTAGCAAGGCAGAACAGTGCAACTATGGAGGAAGGAGGTTCAGAGTGCAGATCCAATGTCTGAATGCACTCCATATATACAGACAGACACAGACATACACACGCGCGCACACACACACACACACACACACACACACACACACACACACACACACACACACATATATATATAGATAGATAGATAGATAGATATAGATATATTTATATGTATTTCTACAGTTATACAAACACACGCACACACACACACACACACACACACACACACACACACACACACACACACACACACACACACACACACACATATATATATATATATATATATATATATATATATATATATATATATATATATATATATATATATATATATATATATATACAATATAGATATACATATATATATATATATATATATATATATATATATACAATATATATATATATATATATGTATATATACAGTTTCTCTACTGTTGAATGAATGTGCTGCATGATATGTTTAAGGAAAACATCACACATATATGCAGCTCAGATCGCTTAGTGGTAAATGCCTTTGGCTATGATGTGCAGGTTCCTGGGTTAGACACTTGCAAGGGCTGATAATTTATTTGCTGGCCAGAACAAGGGCTGTTGAACACAGAGTGATTAAGGCACCTGTAACCAGTTGTAAGTGGGTGTGAAATGGACAGTTGTGTTTGGTGTGAAATTCTTGTTGGGAGCAGATTGCCCTTTTTTTGGTAAGGTGAGAGTGGGATGTTGGGGAAGGATAGTAGTTATATTTGGGGAGGTAGTTTGGGTCGGAAGATAGACAAGACAGACAAGACAGCATACAGGGGCGGTATAGGACAAATGTGGTGGGTAAACACCTTGGACGGGGAGGGGTGTTTGGAAATTGGAAGCCCATGAGCCCCCAAATGGAAACAGTGGGACTGAGGTCCCCACCCGTGGGCAGTCACCACTGCAGCTTCACAGCCCTGAAGGTGCCTGTGCTGGAGGCTGAGTGGGAGGGGCAAGCTGACCCTCTAATTGTGCCATGAGGGCCTCAAGCTGGTGTAGCAGATCCTCCAAGTCTATGCAGAGCTCCCTATGCACCAGACCCTGGACCGGACTTCAGGTGGCAGGATCCTGTCTGTGCCCGCTCCCAGGGGGGAGCGAGCACCATCCCCTGAGGTGGTTCCACCTGAAGGTAGTGCAGAACCAGCAGATGAAGAGGTCCCGGTGTGGGTCCCAGACATGCTGTAGCCTGGTGCCATAGCCAGATGAGGTGGGAGAGATGGTTCTGCTGGGAAAAGCCATCCCAACCATGCTATTGCGTTTTAGTTTTAGAACATAAGTGGGTAGTAGTAGTCAACAAAATCCAGGATTAGTTATAACAGCATGCATAGATATTCCCATTAACCCAAAACACCAGATTTGGAACAATTGCATAGCAAACAGAACACATGCATATATGGAACCACCGTGGCCAATACAATAGCATGCAGGTTACATTGTTAGCAACAGGCCACCAATGATAGTGTTTCAACATGGAACATGAATAGAAGTACATTTCAATATTTGTTGCACAATAGGATATATGTCCCAACAGTAGGTTTTGTTGTAAACATACCCATTGATTTGTGTGTTCAGATTATTGTTGCAGATATTGTGGGGAGAGATAGCGGTGTCAATTAACAACTATGATATCCTTGAAGTATGAGGTCCTCAGACCTTTTTTTTCCTGTTTATGTCTTCCAGGTACCATGTCCTGGGAGCTTCTCCCTGCTTATATTCCACAGGAGAATAAAATAATAATAAACTACCTTGTGCATCACCATAGAACCCTCATTGGGCATACAGCCCATGATCTGCAGGAGAGGACTGCCCTGTGGAACGAGCTCATCCACAGGGTAAATGTTGCTGGCCTGCATAACCGCAATTATGAACAGGTGTGACATTGTTGCACTGATCTCATCTGCCATTCCCGTCAGAGTGCTGCTGCAGTTAGGAGGGACCAGCTAGCCACAGGTGAGGGTCATGCCATCTAGTCCCCACTGACACATGCTGAGGAGCTCCTAGCCATCCTTGGGGCAGCCGCCTGCCAGCCAAGCCAGGAACCTGACAATAGCATTGTGGAGGTGAGTGATACCTACACAATGGATGAGGAGCATGCAGGTAAGGCCCCAGGGCATATTAGTAGACCACTGTTGCTTATTCATCTTCATCTGTAAAGTATCTTCATGCATATGTCAGATATAGTCTGTTGCTGCAGTGTAGTAATGAACAGATGTGCATAATCTCTAGTATTGTGGGTTTGTACTGTTGATGTACTGAAATGCTGCTTCCACCCTGTACCAATGCCACAGGTGTGGCTACTGACATTACATCTCTCACACAACTATGTAGGTCCTTCTGGTAAACTTCTGGGGCAGCAGCCTATAGCTGGTGAGTATGTAGTTTTTTTGTTCAGGTTTGCCAATACTCTGGCCATGTTATGGCCATGGTATTTGCCATGAACACATTTAACACACCTACCCATAATGCATGCTCTACATGTTCACTTATTGTTACTATTAACTGCACTGCATCACAGTGGTCACCATGGTGGCATATCTGAAGGGTATGTAAGAGTGCTGCAGTATAGCTAACAACCTGTCACTGCAAGATGTGTGGACAGAGATGAACATAACGGTGGGACAAATGGCCTACAGTAGGGACATGTCTAAACATTACCCTTATACAGTGGCTACAACAGTGTATACACCACTATTTCAATGGCAACTGTTACAGATCTACACAACAGCATATCACAATAGCATATTCCACACCTTTTAAAACCTGTAGTGTGATCCTAACATGAGCAGTGAATGTGTAATATGGAATCCTATGTTAGGACAACAAATATGGGGAATACATACCTTAACAAATACTGGAAGCCTATGTGTGCACACACTCCAAATAACATATTGTGGAAGCAGCTTTTGAGGTACTGACAGCATTCACTCTTCTTGAGTATGCACCTTCCATCAAGTACAGGGCCTCAATGTCACACCAAGTAATGGTCTGCTGTCCAAGAAGTATGTCCATGACATTTGCCCATACACCTGCAAAGGAGGCAGCCGTGGCTTGCACACATCTTATAAACCATGGAATGGATCCCATATCCAAAATGTAGCACTCAGGAGTGGGAGACATAGCCATACCTCGCCATTGCATATACCATGGCAAGCAGTGCAGACAGTCATGTATGTGACTACGAAGTATGGGATAACATTAATGTAGAAAATAAACAGATGCCCATCCAAGACAGATGAAAACACATGTTGCAAACTGGTCATGGAGGCTGCCCAGAGACATACAGCAACACTGAGGGACTTGCAGGAATGTCTAGCAAGTACTGTCTGTGCAATTACCTGTGTCAACAATCGCCTGGATTCTGCATAAGTGTGGACTATGGGTTAGGGTAATCAGATGGAAGAGTTGTTCCACAGGAAACATCATTCATGACTCTCTACAGGTAGCATATGGATAACATCAAGTCTCCCAAAGGCATGTGTTGCAATGTGTAATGGTGTACCGAGATGAAGGCTGAAACCTAAAGACAGTATTAATAAAGATACATGTGGTGCACAAGCAACACCTTACTCCACCTCAGGCCCACCATCTCCATCTGTACCTTGCTGTTGCCAGTGTACACCTTTAGGTTTGCTGTTCATTAGCAAGAACTAGGCCAGTAGACATGGTGTTCTGAATTTGGAACACTGCAAAATGACACTCATGTGTGACCCATAATTGTCAAACATCTGCAATAAGGCTGAGGATGGGGATGTGTGTCATTCTGAAACACAGCATTGAACTGAAGCATACATCCAAAGCTCACTAAAAATGGCTGTATCTGAACACAGTCAAGGTCATGAATTATAGCAGACATAACCCTGACTCCACAGCAATAGTAAAGGTACTGTGTAACCTCCAAAGGCTGTGCACATGAGCTGAATTGCAATCCGGCAGAGTTGGGGGACATTTGTAGGGCAGAGTGACCAAATAATGGCAAGTAAAGATGGACAATGCTAGTATGCCCCTTCCGGGAATAGTGACTGGTGTATTTCACTTAACAGGTGCTGTAACAAACCATCATATTAAGTGTGTGCACACTTATGCAACCCACATATTGTATGAATCTCAATCAGCATCTGCACAAATAACACATTTGTTTGATACTGCATTTGATTGCACAGGTCATATGTCCCATATCAGGTGTGTGTAATGTTAACATATGCAGTATTGTGGCCACATTGCATATCAGGGAAGAGGCTGGCATGTCAATAAGGGTGTGTACACTCCTCATAGCCACTCTAAGCTTTGAGGGTTGTTGGTGTAATTGGATTTTATTGCTCATACATGCACTGCTAATGATGAGATCTGCAAATCAGAGGTCAGGCATTCACTATTGACATATGTCCTCATATCATCCCAGGTATGTGCCAGACAAACATATAGGGGCTGTGAACAACAGAGCAAACATAACTGCCACACATATACACATTCAGCAATGGTGTGTACACTCATGAGGTATGGTGCACAGTACATGCTAGGGTGCTGAACAGCTGCACAGCAATATTGTGTACATGGCTGCAGTGTGTTTCAGGGGAAGTGGCATCACCTACTAACACAACTCATGCATCACAGAGATGTTGGTAACAAGGATTGAGTATAGCTGCAGTGCATGTTGTTGAGTGCCATATGTCATGCATGATGACTGTTGGGTAATTAGAGGTCTGTGTAATATTTTTGTGCCACCTCACCTGTAAGTGTCTGTGTGTGTGTGTGTGTGTGTGTGTGTGTGTGTGTGTGTGTGTGTGTGTGTGTGTGTGTGTGTTTGTGTGTGTGTGTCTGAAAGAGAGCATGTGTAGAGGTAAGCAATGATGTACAGGTCTTAAATTACTTTTTTGTTTTCCCCTCACAGGTGGCGAGGTGGATTAGGGTCCCTTCTGCAGGCAAACTGATGTTAGTGTCCATACAGACTCTGACAATGATGATAGATATGGTGAGGCACAGGCAGGGTTGTCAGGTGCTGAAGCTGTGCCATCGGTTGACATCCCACTTTTATCCACCCCATCCCCCACACACAGTCACAATGCCTATACATACCCCATCACCAGTGTCCATAGATGAGGGACAATTGGTGGGTGGTGGCATGGGACAGGACAGTGGAGTGACTATGGCAAGTGTGTCTGTACACAGCAACCATAGCCGGATGACCAGTGAGGTACAACACAGGCAGATGTACAGGGGTGCTCATAGCAGGGCTTCTGGCCATCATGCCCCTGGAAGACGTGCCACAGCAGGTGTCACCAGACGCATGTTCCAAGCCATCATGGAGGCACAGGCACATATGGAACATTATACCAGACAGGGTTTGAGGCTGCAGAGGGCTGCTCATTCTGCTATACTTGACAACATTTGTGATCTTGCAGGTGCCCACCATTACTTTGCAGAGGTCCTGGATAGATGGTTGGGTGAGATGGTGGGAATCCTCAACCATACAAAGTCTCTGTTAGAGCATATGGTGGGAGTAGGGTGACAGCCACGTAGACATAAGTCAGCAACACCAACAGGTGGAGGTCTATGTGGACATGCATGTCACAGCCGCTCCCGTAGTGGCAGTACCAGAATCAGCACTGCAGGGAAGGGTGCTGTCCATGCCACAACACAGCAGGCCATGTGCACATGGTCCTGGCCGGTCCCAACAGGGACCCAGATTCAGCGGCCATTTGTCATCATCAGGGGAGTAGTACCATATCTGGGCTTGTACCTGGTAGTGCCCATGGATCCCCTGACAGGAACAGTTCCAGTGTCTGTGGCCGGACACGGTGAACTGCACACCTTGCCATGTATGGTCTGCAGCTGTCCAACACACCCCTGTATATGGCAGCCACATGGTAGAACTGTGTGCATACATACACACACACATCACCAACACAGCTAGGGCACCTCCATACCTACACACACCACATTTGCACATCCCAATTGATAATGAACCCCCCCTAATACACACACACACACACACACACACACACACACATGGTAACAGCTCAGCCTAGGTCTATGGCAAACCCACAACACACCCTGTGCATATGATGATACCTGTGTCCCATCCCTGTCATCTATACCATTGATGCAGGGACAGGCTACTATGGTTCTAATGCACAGGGTGAATGTACTAAGGTTTAACAATGTAATGCTGTGTAATATGTTTTCAGTTGGAAAGTTTAATGCTTACATGTCAGGATGTGTAGCTGTCCAGCCATGATGCATTATAGCTGTTATTAACACTGACTGACTGTGGTCTCCATAATGTCCTCAGTTTGTGTTGTAGATGTCTATGCCTCAGCAGGATGTTAGTCTGCTGTTGTTTCCCACAAGGGGTATGGCACTGTGGTGACACATTGACTGTGTCATATCCTGGGTACAGTTGAACACAAGTAACAGGTTTGTATAACAGTTACTGCATGTGTCACTTGCCTGATAGGTTTAAGAGGGGTGTATATAGGTGAGTGCATTGTGGCTGATGGCAGCAGCCCTTCTACAGTGCACAATGGTAAGTGTATTGGGTGGCACACACCAAATGTTTGTGAATAACACACACACACACACACACACACACACACACACACACACACACACACACACACACACACACACACACACACACACACACACACACACACACACACAAAGCCTTTGGTGTTGATGCAATGCACAGAAAATACTGTATAAATGGATGTACTTAATTTTGTAGTGAACCATTTTAGCTTATGTACTTCCACCAAGACAAAATACTCAAAATATCACATCAGTAAATAATCATTCTTCCAGTTTGATGTCATTGCAATGGTACTGGCAGGGTATATGTCCTCTTCCCCAATGTAGTGCAATCCTGGAGTTAGTAAACATAGGTGTGCTGGTGCGTGTGGCACAGCCCTCCACTTTGGAGGGTGTGGGGTGGTGTAGAACCACACATAGTGTGATTGACAACTACTTAACCTCTTAACATAAACTGTACAGTATTACAGAAGACTAAGCACAGGGATACACACAATAACCCCAATGAGGGTGGCTGTGCCCACAACATCCACACCCAACTATATAAACCAACTCCAGTATCGCTGTACAGCTCTACAGTGGGGAAGAGGGCATTTACACATCTAATACTAGTTTTGATGGAATGAATTTCCACAAGATGATTCCTTTGAAATGTTAGCATTTGCCAGTCAGTTCTCAGACAGATGACCTCCTGGGAGATGTATTTTCTGCAAACTGAAGTAGATTCCTTCACATACACACACACACACACTTACTTAGCAACACTGAGAGTAGAACCTCTACCTAGATACTTATTGCTACTAATGTGTTTGGCCTTAACTGCCCATACCACACAGCTTTTAGGATGAGGTGTGTCACAAGTTTCCTGTTAAGTGAAGAACATCACCAGGCCTTGTACAGTATGGTAATGGGGGATGTACTGGGTGTTAATGAACAATACATAGTATGACAGACTGTTATATACACATTGACAAACACACAACAGTCAAAGACACATCTGAGAGACCTCGTCAGTGAGTCCATTCTATTACAGATAATTTGCACACAGCACATGCATCATTGGGCTGGATAGTGTAATCAGTTACCTGTATGGTTGATGATGACAGTGGTCCTCATACAGTGGACCTTGGGAAATGTACTGGGGGTACCATGGTGTAAAGACAGTATACCCAGCACCCACAACCCACATTGGATATTTTACTCACTGAAACCCATGATAATGCTCTGACATACCCGCAATCACACATTGACCAGGACTGCAATACAACCCATTGTCTATCTCATCAGTGCTACTATAGGGATATGCATTTATTGCACATGCCACAGGGATAGTAGGCTGAGGGTTTGTCATGGTTGTCCTAATGTCAGCAACATCACTATCCCTTATAATGTATGGCAAGGTGTATTGTATTTGGAGAATTTGGCCTCAGAATGCTGTATCCTACAAATATACACACTTGCACACATACACACACTTGCCAGGACTCAGAGGGTAACCCATACTTATCTACCCATTTGTACAACAGTGTTATGCTGGTACTGCAAGTTCCTGGTAGCCCATAGGGTGAAGAGTGTAACAAGGTACATTTAAAGTCCATTACAGCAGCAGCCGTTTCTAACTATGGCATTGGGGGTGTAGTTCATAGGTTCATAGATTGGTACTAGGCCATCGGCCCTAGGGCCTATACAAGCCTAACCATAACAATTCCATGGATATTTCTTCCCACAATATTGACTTCCCTGGACCCCTGTCTAGCAGGGCAACTGATGTGATCCTGAGGTGAATTTCCTATCTCCCATACAATTGTCAAGGCTCCTTTTGAAGAGGGCCAAGGAGACACTCTGCTTGACATGTATGGGCAGTCTATTCCAGAGTATGTGGAGTCTTTGGGTCAGGAACCTATCCCTCCAGCATGTTTTGTTCATTGTGATGACAAGATTTAGATCCCTGGAGCGTGTGGCTCTGAG
Organism: Protopterus annectens; assembly: GCF_019279795.1. Taxonomy (NCBI): domain Eukaryota; kingdom Metazoa; phylum Chordata; order Ceratodontiformes; family Protopteridae; genus Protopterus; species Protopterus annectens. The sequence continues at coordinate 1,933,863,861 of NC_056739.1, read as the reverse complement.
AGATTGGGATTTCTTTAAGTGGAGAATGTCCAACAGGTCAGGGTTTGACATGGCCTTGTATGTTAAGCAGAGATCACCTTTGAGTAAATTATATGCCACAGAGTATAGCTGGAGTTTTTTTAGACAGTCAGCATAGGGCATCTGCTTTAGGCCTGTGATTCTTTTAGTGAGGTATTTCTGTGGCCTTTCTAGCTGTTGCAGATGTCTTGTGAGGTACATACCAAATGGGGAGTTGTATTCTATAATGAGTCTAATGAGGGCTGAGTACCATGGGACAATGACCTCCTTTTTTTCTGGATGAAAAGCCCTTAGTGATGAGGTGTGCCACAAAGAAGGATTTCCTGACTGTTGTGGCGATGTGGTTATCAAAGGTGGGACCAATGTCCACCTGTGTCCCTAAGTCTCTCATCACACTTTTGGTGTTTACTGTATTGTCACATATGTGGTAATTCATGGATACATGTTTTTTCCAAAAGGGAATAACTATACATTTCTTGGCATTAAGCTTGATCCCATGGCTCTGTCACCAAGCATCTGTTTTTGTAAGGTCCTTTTGTAGAATATCCACATCATTTGGGGATTCAATAATGGCTTCCAGTTTGCAGTCATCTGCAAACTTTGTTAGCCAAAGTCCCTTAATGTTGGCCTGTACCTCAGAGGAGTAGATGCTAATCAGGAGCTGTGCCAGGACTGAACCCTGAGGTACTCCACTTGTCATCTGTCTGGAGCTGGATTTGGAGTTGGCTACTTTTGCAGTCTGGGTTCCATCAGTAAGCCAGTTGGCAACCCATCGAGTGACATAGGGATTTATGCCCAGCTTAGTAAGTTTATCTATGATTCCAGAGTGGGGGATGGTGTCAAAGACCTTAACGAGGATCAGATAGGCTGTGTGGACCTCCTTATCCTCGTCCACAGCTTTGGAGACTAATTTGAAGATGTCAATCAGGTTCAGGAGACAAGATCGGCCCTTCATGAACCCAAACTGGGTGGGGTCCAGTATTTGAAGGTTGCCAATGTCTTTGTTTATAAGTTCCATGATAATGCGTTCCATGCCTTTGCAGATCAGGCTCGTCAGACTGATGGGACGATAGTTCCCTGGATCCAAGGTGGATCCCCCTTTGCGGAGTGGGATAACTGCAGCTGTGCACCACTCATTTGGCACAAAGCCTGAGGTGAGGCTATGATTAAACGTGACAATTAGGTGAGGTCCCAGTTCATTTTGTATTTCATTTAGTACACAGCCCGGGATGTCATCTGGTCCCATGGATGCTGTATTCTTAGCGTTGGAGAGTGCAGTTTTTACCTGTGTGGCTGTGGTTACCAGAATTAGGCAATATTTTGGTATTTAGATGGGCCATTTAGGGTGTGAGAAGGGGGGTGAAGTTAGCACTAAATCGATCTGCCATGATATTGGCAATATACTTGGGATCAGTATATTTAATGCCATTCTGTTGTAGCTCAGAGCAGATTTGAGCATTGCCACTTAGATTCTTGCCATAACTATAGAATGCCTTGTGGTTGTCTTTGGAATCTTTAGCAATTTTATTTTCGTAACTTGCTTTGGAGGATTTTATGAGGGATCTCAGCTTCTTACTGAGGCTGGTAAGGGAGTTTTTTCATCCTGGGATTTTCATCTTTTCCGCAACAGTTTCTTCCTTCTGTTATATAGTTTGTTTATGGCAGGAGACTACCAGATTGGCTTCCTTTTTTTGGAGGAGAGCGTCTTGGTTCTATTTGGGAAGGCATGATTCATGCATGAGTGGATGTGCTCGTACAGTGCCTTAGTGTAGGATTCAGCAGTTGTAGTGGGTGAGAAGGCCCTCAGGGTATTATCAACTACATGTTCACAAACACACAGGCACTGTTATTTTCAGTAATGCACACTGACACATTTGTCAGTACTGGGGTCCATAGGTTCAGGTGTTCCTAGGTGTGTACCAGGATAATGTCCATGGAGAGATGAGACCAGTAGGGGATGTGGGTACAGTGGTATCATGCCACCTGACATTTGTCAGCAGGCAATCTATAAACTGATGCCACTTGAGTGACCATCCAGGGTTACAGTTAAATGCAACATCCAATCATCTGGTTGTCTCTTGCAGAGGCCAGTGAGGTGCTCCAACTGGCATGTATGCTACATATATTACATAACATGGCCAGTGTCTGGGTTGGAGACCTGTACTCAAGCATGTTCTGTTGACTGTGGTAGTCTAGTTGAGCTATCTATGGCATATGGTGCATACATGGTGGGGTTTCCTCGCTGTGACATTCATAACACAGCTGGGCAGACATGTCAGTGTCAGTCAAGCATAGATTGCCTGTAAGCAGCCAAGATGGATACCTGACATCTGCACATCTGTACAGAGGACAGACAGAAATCAGCTAGCCAACAGGTTATGCATTAGGATGAATGTTTTGACAGACAGATGTCTGACACTGATAGGTATGCCATTACTACATGACAACAGCCCTCAATGACCTGTCCTATACACATAGTAGTCTACAGTTAATATCCACATATCAGATCAATATCCAGTAGAAAATACTTATTAACACACAGCTCACACACCAAGAACACGATAGTCAGTACTCAGAGTCCAGATTTGCATGCAGGGGTGCATGGTTTCAGTACTACAATCTGCAATCTACTCTTACTTGTGAAAACACTGCTAACTGTATTAACATAAGGATACAATACATGCAAGTGTGACTGTATATAACCTGGGATACTAACCATGTATGAGACACATACAAAGAGAAAAGATTGTTGTACTAGCCATAAATACTCAGCTGTCCCATACAGTATACTCACACCCCGTGCTACTGTAACGACAGCACATAGAAGCATGTTCTGTACATGGAATTAAATGCACTTATTAAAGTTGTCATTACCCTGCTATTTTTCTCAGTCTGGAATGTGATCACTGGTTACCAAGGCTAAGCTATGCTTAGCAGGTGTAAGCATTGCTTAAATGTAAATGCTAAGCAAATTTGTGCAGTGGTAAGTGAAGCTGACAAGCTGTAAGCACCTTTTTGAATAGCTGTACGTTAGCACCACTTACTGTTGCACAAACCCAAGCAAACCCTCTAAAAGCTGCTCAAAACTGCCTTAAACACTCTGTATCCAACAGTGATTGTTCATAGGTTCATAGGTTCATAGGTAGGTACTAGGCTATTGGCCCTAGGGCCTATATAAGCCTAGCCAAAAAGGTACTCTGGCTTTTGCCACCCAAGAAAATTATTTTCCTGTGCCCCTGTGGAGCAGAGCCACAGAGGTGATCCCTAGGGGAAAATTTATTATTTCCCATCCACTCATCAAGATTTTTCTTGAAGAGTGCTAATGAGGAACTTTGTTTGATATAGATAGGTAGTTTGTTCCAGAGTATGGGAAGTCTCTGGGACAGGAATCTATTCCTCCAGCATGTTCGATTTATTGTGGTGACAAAGTTTAGGTCCCTAGAGTGTGAAGCTTGGAGGGATTAGGATTTTTTTAAGTGGATCATGTCCAACAGCTCTGGGTTTGACATAGATTTGTATGTTCGGCAGACATCGCCTCTGAGTAGACGATATGCAATAGAGTAAAGCTGGAATTTTTTTAGACTGTCTGCATAGAGCATCTGTTTGAGGCTGGTAATCTCCTTTGTGAGTTATTTCTGTGGCCTTTCCAGTTGTTGTAGATGTCATGTAAGGTACATACCAAAAGGGGCGTTGCACTCTATAATGGGGCTAATGAGTGACGAGTAGAGGGGAACAATGACCTCTTTTTTCCTGGATGAGAAACCTTTTGTGATGAGGTGTGCCATGTAGAAGGATTTCCTGACTACTGTGGCGATGTGATTATCAAAGGAGAGACTACTGTCCACTTCTGTCCCAAGGTCTCTTATCACACTTTCAGTGTTAAGTACACTACCACCTATGTGGCAGCTCAAGGTTACAGAGTTTTTACCAAAGGGGATGACAATGTACTTTTTGGCATTGAGCTTGAGGCCATGGCTTTGACACCAAGCATCTGTCTCACTGAGGCCATTTTGTAGGATGTCCACATTGTTAGGAGCTTTGATGATGACTCCTAGTGAACTTCATTACCCCAAGACCTTCTGTGTTAGCCTGTACTTCAGAAAAGTAGATACCAAACAGGAGAGGACCCAGGACTGAACCCTGTGCCTAGCAACAAAATAAACAGCCCTTGTAGGTCTTGAACCTAAGATCCTGCACACTATAGCCACAGCAGTTAACCACTAAACCATCACAGCCGTAAAAATGCTTGTTTTTTTCAAATACATCTGTCAGTAAACATATTGAATAGTAGTGAACAACTGCTTTGACTTCTACAATTGTTTAGTATTTGTTAATGAAAATAGTGTTGAATCAGTATGTTGTTATATCTAAATATACACATATCAGATAAATATGGTGGAATACATCTGGGAAGGTAAATATAGCACTCATGTTTACACATATCAAGGATATGGATACACACACATATATATATATATATATATATATATATATATATATATATATATATATATGTAGATATATGTATACATGTGCATACACACACACACATATATATATATATATATATATATATATATATATATATATATATATATGTATATATATATATATATATATATATATATATATATATATAGATATATGTGTGTGTGTGTGTGTGTGTGTGTGTGCATATATATATGTGTGTGTGTGTGTGTGTGTGTGTGTGAGTATATATATATGTGTGTGTGTGTGTGTGTGTGTGTGTGTGTGTGTGTGTGTGTGTATATATATATATATATATATATATATATATATATATGGGTCTACTTCTATTCACCAACATCCCATTTCACTGAAACCCATTTCACTGACAGCTCATTTCACTGACAAACTTTCAAGGTGGGGCTTCGCCCCACACCCCCAAATGTGGGGGGCTGTGCCCCCCACACCCCCCCAACTATATATTACAACTCCACGGTCGGACAACAGTGGGGAGGGCAAATCCCAGGTTTTGCCCTGATTACTTTTGTCAGTGAAATGAGGCTGTCAGTGAAATGGGTTTCAGTGAAATGGGATGTTGGTGAATAGAAGTAGACCCATATATATATATATATATATATATATATATATATATATATATATATATATATATATATAAATATGGGTCTACTTCAGTAGACCGAAAGACCACATGAACGACAGTCAAAACAACGAGACTAAATCAATGACTGTGCACAATAACAAACATTAAAACCATGGAATAATATATGACTGAAAAGGAAACATAAAATACTGACAACAGCTGATAACATTGGTGTAATAACACTTGTATACATAAATTAGCAATCTCCTACCTGTACAACCCTATTTGTTCTGTTAAACTATATCTGGAAAAAAAGTACTTTACACGTAACTACCTAAGTAGATATGTTCCAACAATGTGTATTTTCTCGACTACACACTGAAAGCAACATGCCTGACATAAATAGTAAAGCCCCGGGACTGTTAGGTGTAGTGAACTACAATGTAACTTCAAAAACAAGAAAGTAGCTCCTAGTAGTAAATGGCTACTTGCATCACTTAGACAGTACAAGGAATTCTAACACATATTGGGGATATAACAATAAGAGTCTATATCCAAACATTGAAGTATTAAAACTTCAAATGTTCTGATATCAAACACTATTCAGCAAATGCTAAGAATAGTGAAGCTGCAGAACAGCAAATTCTTTCCTCGAGAAAGAATTCAGTTGGCCGTTTCTGTGGCTTTGCTATTCTTAGCACTGTGGGGGAAAGTTACAGGTTGGTTTCAGGTAAGTGTGCAATTGTTTGTATGTTAGGGTTAGGGGCGGGTTAAGTGAGTTAGGGTTAGGGTGCTGGTTAGGCATGTGTGCAATAGTGACAGACTTTAGGGTTAGGGGCAGTTTAAGTGAGTTAGGGTTAGGGCGAGGGTTAGGTGAGTGTGCTATAGTGACGGACCTTATGGTTAGGGTTTGGGTTAAGGTAAGTGGGTAGATAGTAGTGTATGTTTAGTTTAGTGTAGAGTTAGATGTAGGAATTTAAGTGTATGTGTGTGGTTGCTGTTTGTTTGATGTGGTTGTGCTGTGTGTATGTGTTTCAGAGCAGCAAATTTTTTCCATGGGAAAAAATTTGCTGTTATGAATGTTCGATATTTTCATGTTTAGATGTTTTGGGGCCAATGAAATAGCGTTCGCTATTTTCATCTTTCGATAATGCGATATATGGTTAAGGTGTTTGCCTTACAAACACAAGGTGCAGGGTTTGAGTCTCACAAGGGATAATTGGCTAGGCTTAAAATGGCTCGCAAGGCCAGTTAGCTTAGTACTAACCTATTAACCTAACCTATTAACAAGCAAATGTAGTTCCGAAACTACAACAAAGCCTAATGTATACAGGCAACATAAATCCATTCCAAAGTACTATCTGCGGGATCCCAGAAAATTGCAGCAGTACGTAATATGCCATAATTTAAAAACTAGAGCAACCTACAGTAGAAAAGACAGACAAATATGGCAAATACTAAATACAAGTTATCCATTTCTGCTGTTGCGGGGGGCTGCTCCCCCCTTCCAATTATATATAACAACTCCAAGATCATACTACACTGAGGACAGGACAAAGTTTCTAATCCTCACTGTATCACAATCTCATTGTGTGTACACTATGTTAGACATTGTTTACAGGGAGGGGATGTCGGAATCCACTGCTATAGTTGTGCATGGTGGTAACTTGACGGTGAAATGACATTTCATTGTTGTGACAGTTTCTGTAAATGGGATTTCGCTGTTCTGGTCTCGGTTATTTGACTTTTGGTGTTATGGGATTTCGTGTATGTAAAGTAGACCCATATATATATATATATATATATATATATATATATATATATATATATATATATATATATATATATGTGTGTGTGTGTGTGTGTGTGTGTGTGTGTGTGTGTGTGTGTGTATGTGTGTGTATGTATATATATATATATATATATATATATATATATATATATCTAAAAAAAACATATACCCATAACATGTATTGGAGTCATACCTTAGCACCAATAGTCACAACCTCTTAGTGCAAGGGGATGTAATGTACCTATTGCAGATATAAATGCAGAATGTTTCTACAGTAACAGGGGTTGTGTTAACAGACACGTGTGGGAAGTCACTTCTGATACTGACATATACACCATCAGTTACTGACAGACATTATAAAATCATCATAGTGAAGTACCACACAAATCACAGTAATGATCCTGTGGAATACAGCAGATATGACCAATAAACGTGGACAGTCTGACACAATCTGGTCAGTCCAGAGCTATACACAGAACTCCTTCTGCAAGACGTGTGGACCAAGCCTGACAAAGTGGATGTTTACAGCCATGTAAATGGGGATTTCACAAAAATACTGGAATAGATAAGCTCACACAGTTGATGCATTCACACACTCTTGTCTGTCCTAACACATATTAACCAGAGGAGCAGAGGTCCCAAGCCCACATACTTCCCAATAGTTAGTGACATACATCATAACAGCAGCCCACTGCTTTGTCAGAAATACACAACACTTATGGTGGCCAGGCAACAGTACTTCTGACAAATATCTGCACATAACATCACACTAGGTAAATACACTGAGCTGCTTGGCATGTCACAAAGCACTGTGCAAACTACAGGCTGACTGCCACAACACTGACCCAAGTTTCCTATGGGGGAATACACATGTACTTGCAAATATAGCAGGCACTTCAGGCATGTAACAGCATGGAGTAACAGACACCAGTGTGAAAGTGCATACCCACAACCAATCTAAACACAGTCACAGTCACATTATGAAAAGCCTAATTAATAGTACAATATATGGACTGTGTGAACAAACCCATCCTCATATGTGCCACTCACACACTAACCCTACATATACTCGGCCAATACACATTGTAGTCTGATGCCTGACTGTAGTTTGGGACATGTGTCAGTCTGGCCCTACAAACATGTACACTGATAGGGTTCCATAAACTGGAGCAGCATACAATGTCAGATAGAACAAGACCAAGAACAATGACTTCTACCACAGTTTGTGCACAGGTCAAGTAACATATTCACAATATACACTCTGTCAACAATCACCATAACTACACAGACCTCACTACTGTACAGACTACAACAGAATATCCAGGTTTTCTCCTCAAATATATGGCCTGCTATACATAACATGTCTAGTAGTCTGATATCTCACTGGCTTGTTATCATGTAAAATGTCAATAAATAATTATGTACTGTACATATCCACCTCTTACTGCATGACATATGGACAAAGGGTGACAGAATAAGGGGATGGAGGCACAAAAACAGGGCCAGTATTAACATATTGCTGTGATAAACAGAAATTTCTTGGTGTAACAGGGTTTGTTGTGACGTATCTTTTCTGAGGGCTATGAAGTCAGTAACTCACATGGATGTCACCATGTACTGACTGCAATCATCGGAGTATGCTACTGCATTTCTAAAGATAGGAAATTGTTAAATAAATTTGTTAGAGTCAGACTGTAAAAATCATTGAGTTATTCAAAAACAATGTCAATCAATAACAAACAATAATGCAGGAGAACTCAAGTATCTAATTTATTCTAATGTACATTAGGAGGCAAAAAACCATACACAAACTTGTACAGAATTTTGTCTGCTTTATTGACAGAAGACTCCATTTTTATATATGTCATTATCAGTTTTGCCCACCTCACTGGCGTGGTCAGTGACAGGGTCTTTACATCATAGTAACTTATGAAAAAGTGCTGAGATGGTGTTTTTCAAAAAAGTCTTTTTCCCATGAGAATGTTACAGCCTTGCATGCACCTGGTCAGTCACGATGACCTCCTGAAGATGTAGCCAATTCAAGGCTCTTAGATTAGCTCGAATACAATGGATGAATGTCTCTTTAATACATCTCTTTGTCTCACAGCTGGACACTATCTCTGATAGTGCGCACAAAACTATTCTTCTGGTTGAAGCAGGAAGAAGACATGCATGTGAACAGATTTATTATTTTCTAACTTTGCAAAATAATCTTCACTTGAAAGACATGAGCCAGGCTGTGCTTGAACGCTGCCAAGGCCAAATTTCTGATTACACTGCAGCTTGTGCTTCAAGCAATATGCAAGTTTATTTCTACTATTACAGAATTAAATGCATTACATATCATACTACTTTTCAAACTTTGTTCTCTATTATAGATTTAAGTACATTTATTCCTAACTAAAGCACACATTTCTCTATATATTTGACCACACAACTTATATGTGTTTGAATGTTTGAATACACATTTTTCCAAGCAGCATACATTGTAAATATATTTTCTAAGCAGCATACATTGTAAATATATTTTCTAAGCAGCATGTATAGATTTTTCTAACATTCTCCCTCCTGTTAATGCATTTTATTCTATTTGAAACATAAACAATATTATTTCATTCCTCAGCCTTTCCCTTTCAAGGGCTTTCAGCTAAGTAAGTCATTGGTTTTATATTTCAGATAGGCTTTCACTTGGTATCAACAAATTCAATTCCATATCTTGGTACATAGTTTCAGTCACTGATACGTCAACTAAGTCTTTAACTAATTTTTTCACACAGGGTATCCCGCAGCAGACACATGCTCCAATTATGAGCAGTACCACACAAATTGCAATCAGAATGTTCATAAGGACCGACCCCCACCCCCCAAACAGATTCTGGAAAAAGTTCGTCAGTGGGTTTGGGCCTGGTTCTGCCATTGCTGACACCCGCTGTATTACCTCCAAGTGATCATTGATTTCATGCTGGTTGTCTGGAATGTAAGCACAGCATTCTTCTTTGATAAGCGACGCACCACCTCTCGCCGCTAGGGTGAAGTCGAGAGCCATTCGGTTCTGTAATACAACTGTTCTCATTGCATTCATTTCATCAGTCACAAGTTCAAGAGCGGAAAAAGTCACATTGCTCATTACTTCGAGGAGTTTTGACAATTTCCTCAGTTCCCAAATCGATTTGACTGCTCCGTAGGTTGGGAATATCCCAGCCCAGGATATAACACTGTCACCCAAGTCCATATGGGTCAACTTTTCTTTGTCCTTCACAGCCGAATGATCCTTCCAGCTTGCTTCGATCTTACCCACTGGATTAGCAGGTTTTTTGACTATGTTCTCGGCTTGCTGAGCTACATTTCTTACATTACGTATTTTACCCAGGGGCAATTGTGCAGTATGTCTTATGGCTGGAACCAGATAACCCAAAAAACAACTGCCGGACCAATTCTCAGGTAACCATTTGTAGGCCTTTTTCCCACAAACAAAATAACAGTTTTCTACTTTTGTACTGATGCGGGTTAACCCTGAATGAAACATTTTCTTATCTATAACAGATAATTGTCTATATATTTCAGGAGTTTTTTGCACATCTCTCAATGTTGTTTTCATCAAGCTTAAATATGAACCATAATTCGTGCTACAACTAGTACCTTGGTCTATAGGTTTTATATAACATTTGTAAGACACAGTTATGTTACAGTTACTCCAACCAACCTGGAGTGTATCATTTTTAACAAAACAAACAATTCCTTTCTGAGTAACAGGCAAATATAATGCCACTTTGTCTTGTGATCTCACAGTACCTGTATCAAATAATAGATTTTCCCAAGTTTCATTTATCCCCAAGGGGACAGCAGACATCAAAAGTCCTCCATATGCTGTGGGTATTGCAGTACAAACCCAGCAATTTGAAACGTTCATAGTCTCTACATAGACTCGTTTCATAGCCAGGTATGTGTTAAAGTTTGGGTGCCAGTCTATAGCCAGTCCTTCATCACGTTTTATTAATTTCACTTCTGTAGTTATATGCAAGAAAAACCATAACAACAAAAAGGTTACTACAAACATAGTTAATAAGTGTATGATCAGTAGGCCAGTGAACCAATGTCTCTGGGGTTGTTTCACATTTTTATTCACTCTGCCTCTGGCCATCCTGTTCCTGTGGTATGTCAGTTAAAAGGTGTTTATCCAAACTAAATTTCTTGACAGGTTTGCAGTGGGTCAAATGAACCCAAGATGATCTCTCAGCAATTTTTACTGCAGTAGGTGTTGCCAATAGTACCTGGTACGGACCTTCCCACTTTGGACTCGCCCAGTTCTTTCTTTTTATGATTTTCAGCCAAATCCAGGACACCGGGTCAGCACGGCCTCGGTTTTGCTTCTTGTTTATCTGAAAAGAGTTCAACTGCAAAACAGTCTTATTTGTTAACAATTTCTTCATATAACTAGCTAATGAGCCATCGGCCTCCAGCTCTGCAGGCATGAGGGCCTTCCATTGTGGCACACAATATGCCCTTCCAAACACTATCTCAAAGGGGTCAAGCCCTTTACATTTGGAACAGTTCTCATGCTCAGCAGTGCTAAAGGTAGACAGCAAATCCAAGTCTTTTGAGTCTCACTCATTAATTTTCTCAACTTGTTTTTCAAAATTCCATTGTACCTCTCCACCAGTCCTGCTGACTGAGGGTGATAAGCACAATGGTTTTTCAAAGAAATCCCAAAAAATCTCCCAAGCTGCTGTATTGTCTGGTTTACAAAATGTGTTCCATTGTCACTATAAATTCTTTCCGGTATGCCAAATCTAGGAATGATTTCTTTCACTAGGGCTTTTGCTACTGTTGCTGCATCCGGATTTCTAGTTGGAAAAGCTTCTACCCACTTTGAAAACATATCTATGATCACTAAACAGTATTTCTTCCCTTCACATTTATTCAGTTCTATGAAATCCATACAAATAGTATGGAACGGATAGGGTGGTGTTGGAAAGCTCCCTCGCTTCGGTTTAAATGCTCCCTGTGCATGATGTTTGTTACAAATATGACATGTTGCACAAAATTTTTGTGTATAATTCGTAAATCCGTATGTTTGGAATGTTTTGTTGATTAACTGTACCATCCCCCCTGTTGAGACATGGCTCTGCCCATGACTCAACAAAGCTGCATATCTAAATAAATTAGATGGCAATATGGGCTTTTTCTCTTTGGAGATGTACAGTCCCTCTTCAAGGATTGCTCCTCGTTTTATCCACTTTTGCTTTTCTGCTTTTGTAGCTAATGTCTGCATTGTTTTTAACATTTCTAAATCTAGAGTCTCAGAAGGTTGTAGTTCTTCATTTAAGAGCACAGTTTCTGGGTCTGAGGCAGCTTGCCGCAGCTGCATCAGCCCGCATTCCTTTGAAATTCTATCTTGTTGTCTGGTATGGGCTGCACATTTACAGATAGCTATTCTAGTGGGTAACTGAATAGAATCTAACAGGTTCAAAATCAATTGTGCATGATTAATCGGCTTGCCAGTAGATGTTATCATTCCCCTGTTTTTCCATTGTTGTGCAAAGACATGCACTGTAGAGAAAGCATACTGACTGTCAGTATATATGTTAACACATTTGTCTTTGCTAGAGTGCAAGCACGTGTCAAAGCTATCAATTCTGCTGCTTGAGCTGACAGGTTATGTTGCAGGGGTTGTGCTTCTATGATTTCGTCATCAGTTACTACTGCATAACCCACTAGGTTTTTTCCTGTAGGACCTCGTCTACAGGACCCATCCACAAAAAATGTCACCTCTGCGTCGGCTAGAGGTACATCAGTAAGATCTTGTCTAGGTGTGGTTATTTGTTCGATTTCCTGTAGGCAGCTGTGTGGTGTGCCATCCACAGGAATCGGAAGTAATGTCGATGGATTTAATGTCGCAACGCTCAATTGTCATATGGGGTTGACTCAATAGTATGGTCATGCAAGAAAGATGTCTGGCAGGGGATAAAAATGCTATTTTTTCTTGCAGTAAAATTATCGCAACTGCATGAGGTACTCTCAACGTGAGAGGATGAAACAATACCACTGAGGCTGAAGCTTGCACTGCCATAGCTGCTGCGACTACTGCTTGTACGCAGGGTGGTAATGATCGTGCCACCGGATCTAACTGTGATGAATAGTAAGCTATGGGGCGTTGCTTGCCGCCATGTTGTTGCGTCAGTACTGACGTCATATATCCCTGCCTACAATCTACAGTTTGGAAAAATCTCTTATGGTAATTCGGAAGCCCTAAAACTAATGATGAAACTATCAGTTGTTTTAGTCTGCAAAAGGCTGCTTCTGCTTCCGGAGTCCAGTGCAGTGTTTCTTGTGCTGCCATTGGTGTTTTAAATATCAAATCAGCCAATGGAGCCATTTCTAAAGCATAATTCGGTATCCAACTTCGACAAAAATTAGTCGTCCCCAAGAAGGACATCATTTCCTTTTTGGTAGTTGGTCTAGGTGCTTGTAAGATAGCTGTTTTCCTATCTTCATCCAATGTTCTGCCTTCTTTGGATATCACATATCCCAGGTATTTAACCTGTTTTCTCCAAAGTTGCAGTTTATGTTTATTCACTTTATGTCCTTGCTCAGCTAAGAATTTCAACAATGCTATTGTGTCTCCCTTACATTGCTGCTGGGTGGGGGCTGCAAGCAAGATGTCATCTACATAAAGTAGTACTTGGCTGCCCCCTGGTGGAGAAAACCCTGCCAGGTTGCTAGCCATCTCTTGTGCGAATATTGTTGGACTCTCACTATATCCCTGTGGTAGTCGGGTGTACGTATACCTTTTGCCCTGAAATGTAAATGCAAACCAATGCTGGCTGTCAGGGTGGATAGGTATTGAAAAAAACGCATTGCTAATATCTACCACGGTAAAATATTTTTGTTGCGGCTTCAAATCATTTAACAAGGTATGTGGGTCTGGCACCGTAGGTGCCCTTGGTATTACCGCATCATTTACAGCCTGTAAATCTTGTACCATCCGCCATTCCCGTTTGCTTTTTTTACAGGAAATAGAGGAGTATTACATGGTGAATCTAAGGATTCTACCAGTATCCCTTTCTTAAGTAATGCCATTATAATAGGTTTGATTCCCTGTTCTGCATCCTTGCTCAAAGGATATTGTCTTTTCCTTGGTCTAAAGGCCGATTTTGGTGTAATAACTACTGGCCCTGCTGTTCGAATAAGTCCTACATCTGATTTCCCTGTTGACCAAAGAACATTTGGTATTTCACTCAAAGCTTTTTCTTCTTCTTCTATCAAGAATGCCAGTCAGCTGTCTTCACTCTGTTGTAAGTGTACAGCTGGGCTTATGCGTTAACCAATTTAGTTTTTGTTTCTGTACTCCTAAGTCCGATAATTCTGAGTCAGTTTGTTTCTCCCATTTTGTTACTTTATCACCCAAATCTACCCACCTAACATTCTTGTTTTTGGTTAGGCTAACATGCGGTAGTTTATTGGATTTGTACAATTCCAAGAACTCCTGTGGTAACGAACAACTCACTACACTGTTGCCCTCAGTGTCCCAGTATAGGGTCCGTAGTATTAGTCTATTTGCGGGATTTCTGAACAACTTTTGTTCGTATTCTTTATCAGGTCCTGATGTGCTACAATAATATAGGGTACAATGTAATAAATGTTGCTGATCAACATCGAGGGGAAGCACCTTGCTGGTGGCTACATTCATCAGTTCCTTGGTCACTGCTCCTGGACCGGTTGTAACCAGATCCTGGCTGTACCAATAATAAGCCTCACCCTCCGATCGTACTACAAAAGTATCAGTTTGCCTCTGTGCTTCCATACCGTTCAGGGTAGGGACTACTGCTATGCCAAAAAGTTGCATAAGATCTCTTCCTAATAAGTTCATGGGGCATTTGGCAGAAAGTACTATTTTACTTCTTTGGGTCATGCCCCAGACCCGGTCAGTTATTGCTATATCATGGGAAAGTGGTTCCCTGTACAGCTGTCCGTTTGCTGCTTTCACTAATATGTAATCAGGTGACTCAGAATGTTCCGGTAACTTTGAAGGATGTATCAAAGTTCGTGATGCTCCTGAATCACACAAGAATTTGACTTCCCTCCCTTCCACCAGAAGTGTAACTTCCGGTTTCGTGTCTGCTAAATAGAGCTCTAAGCTCAGTAATGCCAGATCTAAAACTTCACTTTCCCCAACTTCCACATCCGGTTGCATGTCATTTGTTTCTTCTAAGGTATTTACATTATTCCCCTGCTCATTAGTCTCTCCTGGTGACTGCTGAGCAGCATAACCGTCATATAGTCAATCTTCATCTTCCTTATCCTTTTTTTCCACAGGTGCCTTGCTCCTGCAATCCCTTGCCAAATGTCCCTTCTTACATAATTGAAGCACTCACCTCTTTTCTTCCTGTCCTCATAAATTTCTGAGTTTCTGTCAGAGCGTTTGTTACCCTGAGTATTTCGCTTACCCTTCTTGGCTGTTTGTACTACAAAACTTCCACCGTCTTCAGCTGTGAAGACCTGCGTTTTTTTTCTTTTACTGTTAAAATGTTTTTCGGCATGTCTAGCATACTCTAACAAGGCTTGAAGCCTACTTGTTCGATGATCTATCATGTGCTTCGTGATGAAGCTATTGATAGGGGCAATACAACCTTTCAAAAATGCATTCTTCAATTGTTGTTCATATGAGCTATCATTCTTTTGATTTTCGGGAATAGGCATGCCACTATGGTTATTAAAACATTCTAATAATCTACCATAGTATGCATCTACTGTTTCATTATCTTGTTGTACGCATTGGTTAATGCAAGTCCAGTCTGCCCTAGGTTTCCATTTCTCAGTAATGCGGTCTGTAAGACCCTTCAATCTAGCATCTAGTTCTGCGTCACTGTGTGGGAGTGGCCTGTGTTGCGTCACGGGCATTCCAGGCGCCACAAATCATGTGCCAGTCCGGACCTAAAATTTGTCTAACTACTCTTTCTACCTCTTCCCCATTTAGGTGGTAACTCAATCTCATGCCCTGTAAATCCTGTAGAAATTTCTCAAAGTTAATTTTTGGATGGGAATTCCTTCTGTAGCTTTTCGGATGTCTTCCGGTGTCCATGGTCTATACACTAAGAGAGTTGAGGCCTGGCCCTCCTGTCCTGCCTGTGGGTTTGGTACTTCTATTAATGGACAGATTTCCTCACTCTCATCTAATAAACTTCCGCTTGGTTGAACATCTATAAGTTTGGCGTGTTCGGGATCTAGTCACGATAGGTTCTCTTACAAATGGTTGTCTTAATATCCCTGTTGTCTCTGGGTAGCGTGGGGGGTCCAGCCCGCCCTCCGCTTCATATTCTAAGTAAGGCATCGGAGGAGGTGGTAGGGAGGACCGATGCTACTATTATCTTATTATCCTCTTTGTCTAAAAATAATGCCTTTGCATTTTTATTTTCTGTTCCTTGGTTCACTTCCTCAATCCACCTATGTGCTTGAGGAACACCCAACTGTTGTTTTTTTGCCTGACCTTCTGCGTCAGATTTTAACTGTTTCAAAAGTTTTACTAATGACATTTTATCTAATTTACCATCAAAGTCATACTTGTTAACCCATTTTGAAAAATATCTCACATTATCTGCTCTCTGTAATTGCATGTATTTTGCATCTTCTGTTAGGGGCGGGTCACGTGACCCTTTAGTGCATTCATTTCCCATGTCTCTGAAAAAAAAAGAAGAGAGAGAGAGAGAAAAAAAGAACTGTTACGTAACCCTTTCTCTTGTACCACGTGGTATCTTATTCCCCGTATTCACAGTAGTGTCTAGAATGACTGTTTACTTTGCTTTGTTTACTTCCTGATCTATGACTCAAGATACAATACTTCGACTACTTCTCTCCCTGCTATCACAATCCTTAGCAATAGCACAGTGTAACCTGGTCCCTGATCTAAAACAAAAACAAAGAGAGGAATTCTGCTTACCCGAGCCTCCCGCTTATGTTTGATATGCTTTTAGGATCCAGTTTTCCGCCGCCACAGATCAGACAAGTGGACAGCCTCTTTAGACACGACAATTCAGTCGGAGGTCTTTCCTTCTTCTGCGCAGATTTCGGTGCCACCTATATATTCTGACCTGCAGCTTACCAAGGGAATTCCGGTCCGAAGGACCAAAATGTTAAATAAATTTGTTAGAGTCAGACTGTAAAAATCATTGAGTTATTCAAAAACAATGTCAATCAATAACAAACAATAATGCAGGAGAACTCAAGTATCTAATTTACTCTAATGTACATTAGGAGGCAAAAAACCATACACAAACTTGTACAGAATTTTGTCTGCTTTATTGACAGAAGACTCCATTTTTATATATGTCATTATCAGTTTTGCCCACCTCACTGGCGTGGTCAGTGACAGGGTCTTTACATCATAGTAACTTATGAAAAAGTGCTGAGATGGTGTTTTTCAAAAAAGTCTTTTTCCCATGAGAATGTTACAGCCTTGCATGCACCTGGTCAGTCACGATGACCTCCTGAAGATGTAGCCAATTCAAGGCTCTTAGATTAGCTCGAATACAATGGATGAATGTCTCTTTAATACATCTCTTTGTCTCTCACAGCTGGACACTATCTCTGATAGTGCGCACAAGGCTATTCTTCTGGTTGAAGCAGGAAGAAGACATGCATGTGAACAGATTTATTATTTTCTAACTTTGCAAAATAATCTTCACTTGAAAGACATGAGCCAGGCTGTGCTTGAACGCTGCCAAGGCCAAATTTCTGATTACACTGCAGCTTGTGCTTCAAGCAATATGCAAGTTTATTTCTACTATTACGGAATTAAATGCATTACATATCATACTACTTTTCAAACTTTGTTCTCTATTATAGATTTAAGTACATTTATTCCTAACTAAAGCACACATTTCTCTATATATTTGACCACACAACTTATATGTGTTTGAATGTTTGAATACACATTTTTCCAAGCAGCATACATTGTAAATATATTTTCTAAGCAGCATACATTGTAAATATATTTTCTAAGCAGCATGTATAGATTTTTCTAACAGAAATGTGTGAGTAACACACCACATGTAAGACTCCAAACTCTGGCCAGTCTTCAGATAGCCCTACAGGTGAGAGTTTCCTCAACCACATAACATTGTCATGCCAGACTTTAAATCATGTAGAACAGCTATATCCACACAAACCCTGTTAAACCATCATTACTACAAAACAGCAATACTTACATTCTGTCCCCATGTCTGGAACATCCCTCTCCTGTTTGTTGGCCTGTCTCCACAGTTTATGTTGTAAGAGGTATTTCCAACTACCCTATGTGATGCTGTTTGTCAAACACCCAGATGAAGTCCTCCTCACAGTGAAGGGAAAGGGTCAACACCCACATGAAGTGCTTAGTCATAGGAGTGTGTTGCTGTGTGTTTGACTATAGGAATGATACCACAGCTGTTCCACGTGCAATTAGTAAGTGGGGAACTGCAATTCGTGCACAGGCCATCAGCTGATCATAAGCATTACTTACAAAACTCAAGCTGCTGCCTATGCAAAACAGATGTTCTTTTCCACATCCACCAGAGAGGGATAGAGAGAGAGAGAGAGAGAGAGCTAGAGAGTCAGAAACAGAGACAGAGACAAAGTAAGAAAGGAATGGAGTAAGAGAGTAAGAGCCAAGTGTGTTTGTGTATGATCCATGGGTAGAGAGTGGCATCTGGGTATTATAACAGTTGCCTATATTGTTTGGTAATCCATACTGTCACATAGTAATTGCACATGACTGTACACATTTTTGGCTGAGGATTGTCTACAACTTCTACAGTGTTTGAAAACTGTTGGCCTTGTAATGTGGACAATGAGACATATAGGTCCTGAATATAATGATGTAGCAAAACCCATACTGCAATGGATCCTGTCATTACACAATCACCCCAAAACCCACACAGGACACCAGTGACACACAGACAAACACATACTTACCAGTACTGAGTTTCAAATCCCTACCTGACTATGTATTGCTATATATAAACAGAGTAGGTTACACATATAAAAACATTTGTTAAGCTTACTCTTACAGTGCTGTGTAACTAAGCGAGTCACTATTTTGGTCAGCCATAGGGCTTTTTTCTACTTTAGTGTTTACCTCCTTCCCCTGTAACTAAAGTACACTGACTCTTACATTAGTGTCTCTGACCCTAATCTTTACAGGGATACCTTGTATCTTTTTGGCTTTCTACACAAACAATTTCCTATACCAAAGTTTTACTTATCTGATATTGAACAAGTAACCCTTGTACAAATCCTCAAAAGTGTATACTATTGGTCTGTTTTTCCTACTGAACCTAAATAACATTAAGTGCTGAGTGCAGGTTTTAGGCCCTTACATTAAACTTACCTCTGGTGTGGTATCTTGAGTCAATCAAGGTCCCCCTCTAACCACTCCTACTGCCTTCTCTCTTCCCCACCCCCATTTTTCCACAAACAGGTTAAACTGCTACAACAGTAATTTCACCCTGCACTCCCTCACATAGCCCAGAAAATTATACCCTGCAGCTATTAATTTATCCTACCTATAGATTAAAAATAGCCTAAAAATTTGGTGAAAAAAGAAACAAATCTAAATACAGCCAAAATATTACCTTAACATAGCATAAGCCCAGGGAAATACTTGAAGTCAGTGTTAGTCCTGCTCTGCTCACCCTCGCTGCCACGGGCTCACTCTGCTCCCCTCCCTGCCCACAATTTCCACCCACCCCCACTGCTCCTACATTTAAACTACGCTCAACCACTCCCCTCATACTAAAATCCAATCATTGGACATCCCTCCCCCCACACCCATTTTTCTTCTCTTCCATTCTTCCACACCCTGCTAGCACAATCAACCATCAAATTTGGCCCACCCCCCTCCCAACAAAATGCAAACAAGTAAAAAAATACTAATTACCTTAATGTCTATACTGTTTCTATTTTACCATCTTACTGCCTACAAACAAATACTTGACCATGGTATTCACTACCCATAAGGTCAAACAGACACCCATGACTACACACATAACACCAAACACTGTGCTATCGCCAGCAACCCAAATATATGACCCTCAATAATATATCACCCCTGTAAAACCACAAAATACAATCCTAAAGACAAAGACTATATACAACTAATAAGCAAACTCCTAAAGCTTAGAATATCCTGTCACTATAACCTTATAACACACGGGGATATTCATCCCAACCCTGGCCCACCCACACCCAATAACCTCCACTCCCCAACCACAACCCCCACAGTCAAGCTACCCCTTTTTACTCCCACTAGTTCCCTCCTAGCATTTCACCTAAATATTAGAAGTATTAACAATAAGATTCTAAAACCTACATGCCCTTCTAGCAACCCACTCCCCAGACATGTGTCTTATGGAAACCTGGCTAAAACCTAGGACTACCAACAATGAGATACTACCCCAGGATATAATATACACCGGTTAGACCATGCTACTAAGAAAGGAGGTGGGACAGCAGTCCTCATAACCAAATTACAGACTGACCAGTACAAATGTTTAAACATTGTCTGTGGATACATTCCCCCAGGGAACAACTTTAATACCCGAGAGGATATCCTGTACTGGTTATCCACTACTTACCCCAAAGAAACCATAGTTCTTGGTGACTTTAACACTGACTGGCACACCTGCTCCTCTGAAACCCACCTCACTCCTATAAACTTATCTGGGTTTAAACAGACCATAACCTCTCCCACTAAGGTAAACAAACAGACCAACAGGGAAAGTATCCTGGACTGGATCCAAGTTAACAACCAACCCCAACTGTATACTGCTGGCACTCTCACTGACAACCTAAAACATAAGGTAGGAAACCCTCACCAGACCAAATATAAAACAGTGAGAAACAGAAAAAACCTTGACACTGCAATATTCCTAAATGAACTACAAAAAGTTGACTGGTCAAAACTAAAAAATCTACCATCAGAAGAGGCTGTAGCTCACTTTGACACTAAATTCCTAAGTATCTTTGATTCCCATGCTCCAGCACGTACAATAAAATCTAGATTAAACACTGCACCATGGCTCACAAAAGAGACCAAATCTAAAATCAAAGCTAGAAACAGAGTCTGGGCCAGCTGGAGAACAATCATCTAAAATATCGTCAACTCAGGAATGACATAAAAAAATCTATTTTACTGGATAAAAAAAGCTTCAGCCATAATCTCCTACAAAAACACCAAAACAACCTGCAAAAGTTCTGGGCAGGCTTAAATCACCTACTTCATCCAGGACATTCTACCACCCCAACCCCGGCTAACCATATCCAGAGCTCCCAAGAGACCATAGCTAGCACTTATAATAACTTTTTCACCGAAACAATCCAATCCCTAGCAAATCACCTAACCTCCACAAACTTAAACCACATGCCTAATTTATCCGCAAATCACCCCGAATTTAGCCTCCAACCAATATCCACTAGTTTTATCAAAATTCTTCTAAAAAAACTAAAACCTACCACCCTCACTGCTGACCTCTTCCCTGCAGAGTGCCTACAAATAGCTGCAGATGCCATTGCATATCCCATATCTATCCTTATCAACAGAACCTTATCCGAAAATGCTATCCCCTTCCTCTGGAAAATATCCCACGTCATGTCACTCCATAAAGGTGGTAGCCCAATAGACATGTCCAACTATAGACCCATTGCCATTCTTTCCCCACTAGCCAAAATAATGGAGAAATGTGTGCACAAGCAACTAATGCAATACCTTACACAGAATAACTTACTATCCAAATCCCAGCATGGCTTCCGGCCATATCACAGCACCACCTTAGCCCTCTTTTCCTTTACTAATGCCATAAACAATAACAAAAATGGCAATAGGCTAACCTCCGCCCTCTTCCTTGACCTATCAAAAGCCTTTGACCAACCATGAAATTTTCATTCTTTCTCTAAAATCCATTTCCCTCAACATGCACACTATCCAGTGGTTCTAGTCCTACCTAACCGGTAGACAACAGGCAGTACTATGGCAGGGCAAACTCTCCTGTCAGCTACCTCTCACAGTTGTTGTCCCTCAAGGCTCCATACTAGGCCCACTACTCTTCTTTATTTTTATCAATCATCTTCACACTGCTATCCCTAAAGTTACCTGTATTCAATATGCAGATGATTCCACTCTCATCTGTTCAGCCACATTCCCAGCCAAACTGCAAAACTTAACCCAAAATACATTTAACACTATTGAGAACTGGCTTGCCAACCAACACTTGCTACTGAACCCCAGAAAAACTAAACTTCTACTCTTCACCACCACTAGTAGATCTGATGCACTATCATTCTCTGACATGTCTAACAATGGCACCACTATCTCCCCAGATCAACACACTAAACTTCTAGGGGTTATCATAGACAACAATTTCAAATTTGACCTACAGGTCAACAAAACTGTACAGACCATCAATAAGAAGCTTAGATCACTGTATAGAAACAAGACACTCTTAACCCCTCTGGCTAGGACTGAAATCGCCCAATCACACCTACTCTCTACTCTTTTATATGCCTCACCTGTACTCTCAAACCTCAATAAAACTGAACTAAGTAAGCTGTCCCATACCTACAACCATATTGCCAGATTTGCCACTGGCTCCACCTATAGAACCCATGACTGCCAAAACCTGAAACAACTAGAATGGCTAGAACTGCCCTGCTTAATTCAATTCAATCAACTCCTAATAGCACACAAAGTTCTGTACCACCCTAAAGATACCCCCTCTCTTATAAATATTATTAAGCCATATAGCAACCTGCAATCCCTATGGTCAGCTGACAAATTACTGGTCCAAACCTACAAAGTTAATAACTCAGCTGGTGAATCCCTGTTCACCAACTTTTTGGCAAAACCTGGAATGCCTTGCCAAACTATATAACCCTACAATCTTCCAAAATTCTCTTCAAAATAAACCTCAAACAGTATCTCAAATTGAACTGGCTATGCCCATGTACCAACCCAGATTAAGTTATAAAACAATAGCATAATCAGTAATTATCACAGCATAATCAGTAATTATCATAACATCTAACTACATCACCATGCTATGTATCCAGTCTTACTTGTAATTGCGTCTGTCAATGAGAACTGTGAGTTCCTACTAGGGACTAACTGTGAGTTACAATCTTACTTGTAATTGTGTCTGTCCATGAGAACTGTGAGTCTATACTAGGGAACATTACTAAACCAATGTACATAAGATATATTGCCACTTTGTTTTTATATATTCTAATTGTTTTCTAACTTCTTGTGTAACCTTTGTATGTCTGTCCATGAGAA
This sequence comes from Protopterus annectens, assembly GCF_019279795.1. NCBI lineage: Eukaryota > Metazoa > Chordata > Ceratodontiformes > Protopteridae > Protopterus > Protopterus annectens. The sequence continues at coordinate 1,933,840,680 of NC_056739.1, read as the reverse complement.
CTGTGAATACCTACTAGGGAACACTTCTAAACCAATGTACATAAGGTATATTACCACTTTATATATATATATATATATATATATATATATATATATATATATATATATATATATATATATATATTCTAATTGTTTTCTAACTTCTTGTGTAACCTTTTGTATGTCTGACTATGTGGAGCTTTTCTGTCCAGGCCTCAACTGAAAATGGACATGTATCCAGTCGGACTATCCAGGTAAACAAATGTAAAATAAAATAAATAAATAAATAAAATAAATATTGCTATTGTAGTGTTACACAGTTATTGCACATGTCACAGAGCTTACATGTTGGAGAACTGTCCAAAGGTTTCTTTGAACATGAGTGACATCAGCAACAGTGCTAAAGGTGGGGTAAGGAAAGTGTAGTAAGTGTGAATGTCCACAAAAGAAGGTGTCAACAAAGACACACACAGTCTTTCAGGGGAACACACACAATATCACAGTTGGCAGCATCAGGATTAGAACTCCTACCTAACTAGTTTGCTACACTACAGTATTATGCAGTTATCACAAGTGCCACAGAGCTTAGATGGCTGAAACATGGCCAAATGGTTATTTCAAGGTGAATGACATCAGCAAGCATGCTAAAGTAGGGCAATGGGAGGTGTAGTGAGTGTGAATAGCTTCAAAATCATTAATCTCCACACACACACAGGCGCACACACACACACACACACACACACACACACACACACACACACACACACACACACACACACACACACAATTTGCCAGTACTGAGATGCATAGGTTCATTGCTTCACATGTGTGTAGTAGGTTAATGGGCCTGAAGGCTGTACAAGGCTAGGCAAAGGGAATACCCTGACATCAGGCCACATGACAATAGTCTCCACTGTGGCTCAGGGGTGTAGTCCTTGGAGTGGTCCCCACTGGTGGGTATTGTACTCACCATCCACTCATCTGGGTTACTATTGTGGGTGGCCAGTGATGTGCACTGCTTCCCATGTATGTGATCAATATTCCATAACATGGACAGTGTCTGTGTTGTGCACATGTCCCACACACATGTTCTTTGATGTGCAGAAGTATACTTGAGGTCTCTGGGGCATGTTGTCTGGACAGATTGTTATCTTCTGATGTAGTATTACTAAACTCATTTGGTGAGACCTGGCTATGGAACTGAGGTTGTGCTTACACCTACATTGACAGTATGATACAGGTATTCAGTGGAGTTAGTGGCATCTATCCATACAGGGCATGTGTATAAGGCATGATATTCTCTTTGTGGGTTACATTTGCAGACTCTACAGTTGTTGCAGGCATCCAGTGGGGAACATAGCAAAAGGGCCACTGTAAACATTTATTTGCCTACTGCAGGGATGGAGCAGGGTGCCATGTCCTTTTACTTGCTGGATAATACACACTCAGTCAGGATATGTAACACATCACAGTACTTTATGATGTCAGTGGCACTGTTGTGGTCGACAGGCATGCAGTCCACTGCAATCACACCGTGGTTACTATCTGTGAGGCAATATGCAGGGAACTACCAATATAGTGGTTGTTGCCTATTCAAGTCTGTTTTTGTATGAGACATGGGTGGAGAGTGTTCTCTGAGTAATAGAAGGGTTGCCTATCTTATTCAACAAGCCATAATGTCACATGTAGGGCTATGGATTGTCTATATCATCCTCTCTGGTATTTGACATCTGTTGTCCTTGTAAGGTGAACATTGTGACATATACTAGGTCCTCAACATAATAATTTAGCAAAATCCACCCCACAATGCATCCTGTTATTACATAATCACAGCAACCTCCATACAGGATACTGATGACAGACACACACACAAATGCTTGCTAGTACTAAGATTCAAACTCCTGCCTAGTGATGTATTGCTATTATAGTGTATCACATTTATCACACGTGCCACAGAACTTATAGGATGGTTGTTGTCCCAAGGTACATCTAAGGTGAGGAACATCACCAGCCCTTGTAAATACTGGCATTGGGTGATGTAGTGGGTGAGAGATCCCAAAAATAATTTTACCAAGGAACACACATTTACCAGGGGTGAGGCTCAAACCTCTATCTAACAGTCTTTATGGACCATTATGTCACACATTTACCACATGCACCACTGACCTGACATGGCTTAGGGTTGGCAGCAGGTACTTCTAAGATGAATGATATCTGCAGGTCAGATAAAGTCAGGCTCTGTGATGTGTACTGGGTGTAAATGGGGCCAAAATCTTTGAGGTACACACATAAACACATTCACAGATGATATTCAAACCCATACCCATGCAGTTACTGCAATCACGTTGTTCCACATTTATGGCACACGCCATGGAGCTTACATGTTGGACATCTCTCCACGGGTATCTTTGAAGGTGAATAACATCAGAAACAGTGCTAAGGGAGGGGTAAGGGGAGAGTAGTAAGTGTGAATGCATCAGGTCTTATCAAGGACACACACACTCTCTCACACACACACACAGTTTCATAGTTGCTATGTCGGGGATTAGAACTCCTACCTAATTAGTATATTACACTATAGCATTACACAGTTACCACAAGCACCACAGAGCTTATGGGACTGAGGTTTGGCCAGAGGGTTATTTCAAGGTGACTGTCATTACATGAGTGCTAACATGGGCAATGGGAAGTGTAGTGTGTGTGAATGGGCCATAAACCATTCCTCTGGAAACACGCACACAACACTCAGTCACACACAACTTTACATTTTACAGGACTGGGAATACAAATGTTAGATGAATACTGATTTGTACTATCATGTTACACAGTTATCACAAGCAGCACAGACACTATAGGGCTGAGGTCTACCAAAAGCAAATGTCTACAGTGATTGACATTGGCACATCATGTGATATTGACCAATTGGATGTGTGGTGGGTGAGATAGGCCTCATGATGGAAATCCCTTTGTCACTGTTTGTCTCTCTCTTCCCCACACCTCTGCATGTGTATGTATGACCTATTATAGTGTGTTGGCCTTGGATATGTGTGAGTATTCCTATCCAATGTGTGTGCAAAGCATGAATGGTGTGCAATGTTGTGTGTGTGCACAGACATCTGCAGCTGACAGATATGTATAGTCCACTGTTGTAAGACATGGGCTTCATTTCTCTAAGTGTAGGAGCATGCCCAGTATGACCTGCTATATTTTGTTGTCAGACATGGGCTTCATGTAGGAGCATGCCCAGTATGACCTGTATTGAGTGTGTGAATCCATTCCAGGTAGGTTGTACTCCAGTGCAGGATTTTGTGTTCTACACCTACAGCTAGCAACCTGTTTCCGCAGGATATCTGTAGATAGGTTGACAATATGGAGTCACAATGGGCGAAAGATAGTGGGATACTGCAACTGTTGCATCTGTGCTGCTTGTGTTACATGGTTGGTTTTAGTAGAGATATTCAGACATATTTACTGTTTTACACTATTATGTATTATGTCATCAACTACTGACAAGATATACTTATTTGCTCATAGTTATTTCCTGGGAAATACAAGATGAATGAAGCTGTGTCCTGTATTGTGGTCTGCAGCCTACATATTCTTGCACACACATGCCATTCTGGAGGGGTAGCTGCAGACACTTGCTGATGGGTCCATGTAAATGATCCAGCACTTTGGTACTGTGGTGGCTGGGGATCCCCTGCTTGTACATCTATCAACATAACAGAATGTCCATATCCTACTGTGGCCATACCTCTGAGCTGTACAGATTCACCCTGGTTACCCAGAGGCAGGGCTCATATATCTGATCAGTTCCCCTTCACATTGTGGTTTACAAGCATGTTTGTAGCCCCACATTACTGGGTTTGCAGGCAGGGGTAGTATGGACACACATCAGAGTTTCAGACTTCACACACTCCATGGTGTCAATGCTTCTACACCCCCGACTCTGTTAGTCTATCCTCTTCCTAACATTATGCAAGCGATATCTGAGAAATAACCCTATAGTTGTCCCTTCATTGCAGCAGTATTTAGGGCTTGGTCCACAGTTCATGCAGTAGGACATGGTGGGCATGCTACTGGGATTTGTCGACATGGCCTTGCATTTGTGTTCTGTGGACTGTGTCATGAGATAACATACATTGGCAGTACGGGTGAGGCACAGGCCTTTGACAGAGGACTGTAGGGCATTTGTTAGTGATGCAAGTCATCTGTAGCAGGCCAGTGCATTCTGTTCTTCCTACAGTCCCAGGCTGCAAGCCACTGGATTCCCCTGGGGTGACAGGGTAAGTATGCGAGGTGTTAATGGCAATAGTTCCTCTCCATATTAATCCATTATTCTGGATGCTGACAGGGTGCTGCTTACAGCTAGGGACACACCTGCATGGAACACCTATTCAGCATGCTGCATTCTGTGGGTATTTCCAAATGTAAGTGCGGGTCATACTGCACCCATTCCCAACAGCAGGGATATGACCTGTAATAAACCTGTGGCTGATAGTGGGCTGAGCTGAGTGCATGTATGATATGGAAGCCTCTTGCAGCTGACTCACAGATATACCTGGGACATTCGCCTTATAGGTTCATAGGTTCATAGGTTCATAGGTTCATACTAGGCTATCTGCCCAAGGGCATTTATAAGCCTAGCCCATAGTTATGTGGCTTTCGCCACCCCTTTAGTTTGAATAAAAACTATGCCTATCATTTTGCTGTGCCTCTGTCAAGCAGTGACACTGAAGTAATCCCTGGGGTATATCTGCAATCTCCCATCCATTGGTCAAGATTCCTCTTGAACAAGGCCAGAGAGGTGCTCTGCCTCACATGTACGGGGATTTTGTTCCACAGCATAGGAGTCTCTGGGTGATGAATCTGTCCCTCCAGCACATTCTATTTATAACCGTGTCAAGGTTTAAGTCTCCGCCCTTGTGGTTCTGAGGGATCTAGTTTTTTGAGGTGAAGCATATTCATCAAATCTGGGTTTGACATGGCCTTATATGTCAGGCACAGGTCACCTCTGAGCAAGCGGTATGAGACTGAATAGAGCTGGAGTTCTTTCAGTCGGGCAGCATAAGACATATTTTGAGACCCTTTATCCTTTTGGTGAGGAACTTTTGGGGCCTTTCAAGCTGCAGCAGGTGTCTGGTCAGATACATTCCGAACGGGGCATTGTACTCAATCATAGGTCTAATGAGTGATGAGTACAGGGGGACGATGACCTCCCTTGATCTAGATGTGAATCCCTTCATGATCAGGTGGGCGATATAGAAGGTTTTCCTAACTACTTTAGCAACATGAGTGTCAAACGAAAGGCTACTGTCAACCTGGGTCCCCAGATCCCTGATGACTTTTTCTGTGCTCAGTGGATTGCCATCTATATGGTAGCTAGGGGTAACCTTGTTTTTCCCGTTTAATATGCTGCCTTGTGCAGGGACATAGGCAGTTTCTCATTACTTCATAACTGTGCCTTTTGTGGTCTGCCAATGATTGGCCAGACTACATCAGTATTTCATACTACACAGACAACTAATGTGCTGCTAACCTGTATGTACAATTCCAAAGGTGTGTGCAGTTAACAGTTACATTTTATGTACTCTGTCTAGGGTACTTCCACGTATGTACTGTCTGTATGTCTGGGTCCACATTCATGGCGTGTCCATCTTTCAGATGGTGACAGATATTGACATCTGAACAGTGAGTATGGATGACTGCTGAATTGGGTCTTGCTGGGGTGCATTGCGGTTGGCACTGCATTTGTCAAAACATAGCCCTGCCATCAACAGTACTAGCCGTAGGCCACCAAGACACAACCCTCCATGCCTTCATGCTGACCACTTCCACACAATATACAACACACAACTTAACACACAGACCCCTGCATATTGTGCACATGCAACAATCTATCCTGTAAGTTTGGCCAGCTCAAGTAATCTGTGCTCCATTGTTATTAAACCCACATGTACATGTTACTGCATTTCTACACAGGATTGTTGGGGGGGGTTACACCTGACAACTGTAAACATTTGCTCTGACTGTACTGGTATTTCAGGTGCTCTGTTGGCTTCCATTTTGTTTTATATTCTGACCTATCATGCAGACTAGAGGCATATCAGTAGAGTACAGATCTTAGGTTTTATTGACCTACATTTCAGTTTCAGACTTCTTACCATTCAGAACTAACATACAACTGCCTGACCTGTTGTAGTCTGTCTGTGTAGGTCTGGAGGGGGGTTGTTCTCCATTGCCATCAATTGGAGACCTTAGCAAATCCTTTCTTTATAGTCATCTACACCTGTCCTGCTGGCTGAGGCTGTTGTTGGGTATGTGAGCCTCACTAACATGCATATCTGTGTCCTGTGGACACACATTTGGGCCACCACATGTACTGCAGTGTGATTTTTCACTTTGTCTAGTACTACCTACTTTGTTGACACCAGTATTTGTTATGGATTTCATGCTGGCCATATAGATGTCCACTATCTGCTGCCATCCCATTCAGCCACCCGATTCCTTTGCATGCTCACATCCATACCATAGATACAACTAGCAGAACATACTACTCCATTCAGCAACTGATAGGAAGAGTGACTTATGTTGTGACTGTCCAGTATTGAGGATGGTGCTGGAGGGCTGACTATGTTGGATGCACATAGTACACTCCCTATACATGGTAAAGCACAGCTAGTGTCATGTTTGCCATCCCTTTTACTGTATGTGCGAGTCAGAGAGAGGTGTCATTCCCTGGGTTCCTACTATGTCAGTGTATGTGCTATGCATAGCCTCTTTGCCAAAGCCTGGGCATACTGGACATGCCTCTTTCTGCCAACATGGGCAGACTCAGGTTGTTTCTCCTCCGAGTCATTCTGTGCCTGTGCTGGTCTTGGCAATGGTGGGGGGGGGCTGTGTGGTCCTGCCCCATGTTGTTCCTGTTGCAGCTGTTTCCGCAGGATCATATTGTGTAGCATGGCACATACAATGAAGATCTGTGTACATGTAGCTGGAGAGTACTGCAAGGCTCCACCAGATATGTCCAGGCACTGGAACCATGACTTGAGCATCCTAAACACATGCTCTATTATGATTCTGGTTTGTGCGTGTGTCTCATTATTGAGTTCTTGTTCTGGTATGTGTGCATTTCTGATGGGTGTCATCAGCCACAGCTCAAGTGCATAACCAGCACCCCCCACTAGGTGGCCATATGGGATGTCCCCACTGGCAAATCTCTTGTACAGCTGTGTCATATGCCAGATGTGGGAGTTATGATAGCTTCCAGAGCTGCCAGCACACACATTCATGATAATGCCCTGGGCATCACACACAGCCTCACAGCTGATGGAGGGGAAGCCCTTGCGGTTTATGTAGACCATACCCCGCACACCAGGTGGTGCTTTGATGTGTATGTGCGTGCGGTCTATAGCACCCAGTACCTCAGGGTATTCTGCTATTTGGTGGAAGAGACTCATATTTCTGGTCAATGCCTCATGGGTGTTGAGGAACTCTATGTGCTCACTGGCATGTGCTGACATAGAATCCAGGAACTGGTGAGTACCCTGGATGTTGATGCCTGTGAGATCCACATGATATCCCCAGTTGGCCTTTGGAAGGTACCTGGGCTAGTATTCTTAAGCCTACACATACCATGATATCCACTGGGATGGGTCCCACTCTGTTGGTTCTGTGCATAAGGCATGGCCGGGATAGCTCAACAATTTGCTGTAGAAGGTCTCTGTCCACCCTATAGTGCTCCACTATCTCCAGCTCATGTAGCCCCTGGTAGGCTACCCTGGGTCTGTATACTCTTCTCCTTCTCCTCACTGTGGGTTGATCATCAGCATTCTCATCCTCACCACTCTCAGCCTCTTCCACATATTGATGTATGAGAGCGACAGCAGCCCCTATCATTTTGTTAGTTTGGTCAGGTAAAATTTCCCCCTCTGTCTACACGGGTGGTGTAGAGTTTGTTGGAAAAAACAGAGTGAAAGGTGTTTGCATAGTCTATAGTTGTGTGCCGGGCTGGACTGCTGCCTGTGTAATTGCTTGATTCTGATACATTTTACCTGCCAGCTATGCTAGTTCTTTTTGATTGCCTTCCTACTGCTGTTTTCCCTTCCCATTGCCTTCCCATTTAAGCCCCGAGACTCGCCACACATACCCAGTGCTCAGATGTGAACAGAGCTATTTCCTGTTTTTTTTTTTTTTTTTGTTTGTTTTGTTTAAAACCTGGTGCGTGGTGCGCACATCCATTTAGGCAATGTAAATACTGCTAGGCAGCCTCAGACACACACCCACTTCCTTAGCTGTGCTTAGCTAAGGGCAAACATGGGCCACAGAGCTCCAATAAGCTTACAGCATGCATGACACTCCCCCTTATGAGGTCATCTACCTCTTAGGTTTTTACCATGGTGTTGCTGCACCTACATGGTTGGTGCAAGCTAGGACTGGGGGAAATCTGTGATTCAGTATCAATCCCCTCATTTGCATACAACTGACTACTTATGTATGGTTACAAAACTGACACTCAGCCTTCCCCCTTAGCAGCCACTATTCCATGGTGTTGTTGTCTTATGCATGCCATTGACTATTATGGCAGAATGCTGATTTTGGTTTAAAAGCTTATTTCCAGCTTTTTTCATTATTTTCAGGCCCATCCTATTTGCGTACTGCTGCCCTATGCTTAAACGGCCAAAATTGTCCAAAAAAAAAATAAAAGTTTTTTTTTATAATTTTGTAACTATTTCACATGCCAATGGCCATATATTTGGCCATTGGCATAACTACTACATTGAATAAATGCTTTCTTTGGAGCTATCATGTCTCCGTTTTGTAATTTGCAGAAATGTATTCAGTTAGTAGCCAAATACATTTCTGCAGGTTACACTATTCCTGCACAGACACCTGCCTGCTTCCTGGATCATTAATTCACCTCATTTGCATGGTTTTCACCTGTAAATGGGGTAATTAGCATACAAGAGCTGAGTCAGTGCAGGAATAGTGTAGGAGTGCTCGTGGACGTCCCAGGAACTTGTTCCTAGATTGGTCACCACCCTTATTGTGTGCAGCGGCTCTTGCACTATTCATTCACACTGTATAGAGCTTTCTGAATCCCAAGGACTGTGTACAAACATACCACTGCCCAACCCAAGGCCATAGGTTGTTGTAAAGTGAGGTAATAACTGTAGAGCAATGATTAGAACAATGATCATTAAAGTTATAAGCACTTCAAGCATATACAGTTGTTAATTAACATATCTCTCTCTCTCTCTCTCCTCCCACCTTATCTGCACCAGTAATCTAAACACATAAATCAATGGGTATGTTTTTGTTAGAAAAATATGTATTAGTAATATGCATGCTTAGTGCATTCGAGGTTTAAAAGGGTTAATACATTTATTCTGTTCACACTGCATGAATCTGCACAAGCTACTAGAGACATTCCAATCCTGTTATGTCATGAAAATATGCGCAGCTATGATCTGCTTATGCTTTGGAAATTAACAGGAAAGCATTTGATTTCTGCTAATGTCATGAAAATAATAATAATAAGTGTTTCATTTCTACTAGTGTCATGAGACTTAACAAAGAGTTATTGATTTTCTGCTTATGCCATGAGAAAGTACACAGCTGTTGAAGCTATTGATAATGAAAACAAAGGCTGCTTGAAAGTATAAACCGTAGTCAGCATTACTTGTACCTAAGCTAAAAATGTACCTTGAATCTAGGTAAAATGTTAACACATATATATATTAGAACTGCACAACTGAAGAATAGAAAGCTTGTAGTGGCCAAAAATAAGCCCCAAGGCCAGGTTGTTTTTCTCAAATGTTTTTGTAAATCAACAATAATCCAGTCATG
>NC_056739.1:1933670852-1933825852 GCF_019279795.1 Protopterus annectens | reverse complement strand
AACTACAGAGTGACCTAGCACCTCACCTGTATGCCCTGTTCAGTCACAGACTAACCTCAGGCTTTGTCCTTAACGAATTGCTACACTTACCCATCTCCAAAAAGGAGGAGTGACTACAGACCATGGGAACTATCACCCCATTAGCCTGACAAGTCTGTTATGCAAAGCCATGGAATGCATCATCATGCACCTAATAAATGGAGATATGGGAATGTCCAGACTCAGGATCTCACACAGTTTGTTTTGGTGAAGGGTAGATAATGCCTGCTCAATCAACCTGGTCAACTTCTTTGAGGCAGTGACCCGAGCTGCGGATGAAGGCAAGGCGGCTCATACAGCCTTCCCTGATCTGGCCAAAGCTTTTAGTAATATTCCACACTCAGGAATCATGCAAAAACTCACTAAGCTAACCATCAACCCCTATATCACTAGGTGGGTTGCAAACTAACTCAGACATAGAACTCACAGTGTGGAAATAGCTACCTCCAAGTCAGACTGCTGAGCAGTCATAAGTGGAGTCCCACAGGGTTCTGTCCTGGGTCCTCTCTTGTTTGTTATCGACTTCTCTGAAGTCCATGCCAATATGAAGGGATGCTGGCTGACAAAGTTTGCAGACAATTGCAAGTTGGCAGCTATTATTAACTACCAGAGTGATGTTGGCATCCTACAGAAAGGCCTCAGTGAGACCAATGACTGGTGGTAGAGCCATGCCCTTAAGCTTAATGTCAAAAAATGTGTCACCATCCTGTTTGGGAAAACCCCTTTTCCCATGAATTACAACATCGATGCTAGTCCCCTGAACAGAGAAGGTGTTATAAGAGATCTGTGTATACAGGTTGACAGCAATGTCTCTTTTGACCACCACATTGCTAGTGTGGTCAGAAAGTCCTTCTATGTGGCACATCTCATTACTAATGCTTTTGCATCCAGGAAGGAAGAGGTCATTGTCCCCCTGTACTCTTCTTGACAGACTGACGCAGTTTGTTTCAGCATACATTGTCTGATGGATGTGAGGTATGAAAATGAAATGCATGTCATCATTTACTGACAACAATCATCATATCATCACAGTGATTTACCAGAGAAATGAGAATAATTTGTACAACAGACCAGAAATATGAGCAATAAACCTGGACATCCTGAAACAGCCCAGCCAGTTGAGAGGTATGCTTAGAACCCCTTACTGCAATGAATCTTGACCAAGGCTGACAAAGTGGTGGGTGGAAGCCATGAAAATGGGGATGTATCTGAAATACTGGTGTAGATAAGCTGATACAGTTGCTGCAGTAACACCCCCCTATGTGCTCTAACATATATTTAGTGAAATAGCACAAGTAATTGAAATAGCAAATCTGCTATGGGTAATTACATATGTATCTGTAAATATATTAGGCACTACAGGGATGTAACAGCACTGAAAAACAGACACCAATGTGAAAGAGCATACCCACAACCAATATCACCACAGTCACATAACACTTACATCTACCCCCATCCATGTTGTATCTTTTGGCTTTTCCCGGTTAGGGGTCGCCACAGCAGAAGTCCGGTCTGCTAATGATTGGCAGTAGATTTTTACATACTGAGTTGCCAGCCCTGATGCACAACCTTCAACGAAGGTACGCCCATTCACGCATGTCTCCACACAGAAGATGCTTTTGCTGAGAATTTAACAGGAACGCGTCTTACTGTGAGGCAACAACGCTACCGCAGCACCACCACCGCAGCATACATCTCCCCCCATCCATACACAGCCTAAATAACATGTACACATGACATGTGTACACAATCATGACAGTCTGTTAACAATGCCCAGGCATACACAGACCTCTCAAAAGTACAGTTCACCTCAAGATGTACAGTCCCAGGATTCATATCTATGGTGTCCCTGACATGTTGGTGGGTATACTACATCACTGGGATGGTAGCAGGAATGAAGGCAAGAAATAATGATACTAAATACATCTGAGCCTCATTGACATCAGGACAAAGCCTGACATCATTTGGGGACAGAGGCACAGACACAGGTGTAGACTGGACATATTGCTGTCATAAATTGAGACAGTTACTGATGTTACTGGGTTTGTTACAACATATCCTTTATGAGGAATATGAAGTCAGTAATATCAATGGATGTCAGTATTTACTGACTGCATTCCTTAGAGCCACCGACAGGTTTACCAAGGACACCAATTGTCTGGGAACACACAAAACATAACAGACTAACATGTGGCCACACTCTGTGGACAGCATGCCAGTGGAGAGGTATGTCAGAGACATATCACTGTCAGACATGAAGTCACTCACTAAATGCATATCCACACAAACCCTGTCAATCTATTAACCCTCCATGTGTATAACAGCATTGATAACATACGATCTGTTTGCATTTCTGGGGCTATGTCTCCCTTGTTGTTGGGCTGTCTCCAAATGTCCTGTCCTGTGAAATATTCCCATGTACTGTCTGCGAATCTGTAGCCCACCACTTCTGTAATGTCCCTCACACATGCAAGGAAAAGGGACAAGGCCCACATGAAGGAATGTTCCATATGTTGTAACTACCAGCAGTGCCCAGGCCCACAGCACAATACTATGTGGGCACCCACATAGTTGTAGGGCCTTAGCAATACATGATATATGTACATCTGCATAGAGGACAGACAGAAAGTAGTTAGCCAACAGGTTATGCATTAGGATGAATGTTTTTAGAAATCTGAAACTGAAATGTATGCCATTACTACATGACAGCAGTCCTCAATGACATGGCCAAAAAACATAGTAGTCTATAGTTGACATAATAATATCATATTAATATCCAACAGGAGATACATAAAAACATATAACTCATACACCAAGAACAAGACAGTGTAGTACTCAGAGTCCCAGCTTTGCATGTAGGGATGCATGGTTTGAGTACTACAAAAGGTGTCTAATCTTACATGAAAAAGCAGTGTTAAAAGTACTAATTTAATAATACAATATGTGTTAAATTATCTGCCTTAATCACTCTGTATCCAACAGCCCTTGTTCTGCCTAGCAACAAAAGAAACTGAACTTGAACCCAGGACCTTGTATACTACAGCAACAGCAATTTATGACTAAGAAATCAGAGCTGTATGTGTTTTGGATATTTTTCAAACATGCCAGGCATTACAGCCAGTTTACAATAGGGAAGTGACATTGTGCAATCAGGAAGGATTTGTATATACAAATATCTATATATATATATATATATATATATATATATATATATATATATATATATATATATATATAAAGAAACATCTACATATAAGGACAGATAGATATGTATGGAGATACATATATATGTATAACAATATATAGATATATTACCAATAAATACTGAGGTGTGTGCATATGTGTGTGTGTGTGTGTGTGTGTGTGTGTGTGTGTGTGTGTGTGTGTGTGTGTGTGTATATATATATATATATATATATATATATATGAATATATGGATCCCATACTCAACGCTGACATTCCAGAATGCCAACAACCATATTGCCGACACCATATGATCAACATTCAGAATGCCGACATTGTGAGAAGTCCACAGATATACCACCCATAACTTGGGCAGCATGCACAGTTGGATACACTCACTTCTGCCCACCCCACAGTCCAAAAAATAAGTGAACAGTACGCTGCTACAAAATCATGATAAGCCATACACAATGGTCAGACATACAATGACCTCTTAGCAAAACAACTAAACTTAATTCACACAAGTTTATTATATTCTGATGTCTTGGTCAAAGCCTTCAAGGAGTAAAACATTACAAGAAATACTTGCCTTAAATACATGAAGCCATTAACACTCAATTACATTTAAATACACAGCCTCCAATTACACTCATTTAACCACCTAGGGGATAAAGTATTTCAAATTAAAAGTATACGTTTATGAATGTTTGATCAAACTGAGAAACAGACTTTTTCCAAAACAGTATCTTGTAACCCACTATTGTCCCCATGGTGAGATTTATTCAAATGTACAGCTGGAGAACTGTCTTCTTTCTTACCAGTAATATGCCTCACATGTTCTGAAAGCCTAGTTTTAAAACAATAGTTACTCTCCCCCACATAAAATATGTTACAAGGGCATCTAAGAGCATTCTCCATACACCAACCTCTTGAATGTACAGACTTCCACATGTTTCCCAGACTTTCCCCTCAGCTGGAGTGACAGCACTAAATAATGATAGACCATACCTATCAACCTCCTACTGTATGACATCTGGACAAAGCCTGACATAATGGGGGCACAGAGGCCCAGAAACATGGCCATACTTGAACTATTGCTGTTATACACCGAGAAAGTTGCTGGTGTTACAGGGTTTGTTGTAATATATCTTTTGTGAGGGCTATAAAGTCATAAAAACAAATGGATGTAAACATTTACTAATTGCAATCACCAGAGTATGCTACTGATTTTCCAAGGACAACACCTGTCTGGGGAACAGAACAAACATAATAGGCAAACCTCTGGCCATTATGTGGATAGCCCTACAGTTGAGAGCTATGCAGACACAGAATTTTGTCAGACTGAAACCCATGCAGAAGTAGCATGTTCAGACAAACCCTGTTAAACTAGCAGTATTCAAAACATATAACAGCAATACTCACATTCTGCCCCTAAGTATTGAACCTTCTCCACCATTTAGTTGGCTTGCCTCAACAAGTCTTGTTGTAAGAGGTATTAGCTCACACACCTCCAGGATGTCTTCCTCACAGGTAAGGGAAAGGGCCAGCACCCACATGGAGTACTCAATTATAGAGTGTGTTGCCATGACATTGGCTATTGGATTAACTACACAGCTGCTCTGCATGCAATTAGCAACTGGGGAACACCAATTGGTGCTCAGGCCATTACATGGTGATGAGCATTACCTACAAATGACAAGCTGGCATCTATTACAACCACCTCTGTCATAGACAGTTCAGCATTTGAAAGCTGAACTACTGTGAAAAAAAAAAAAATATATATATATATATATATATATATATATATATATATATATATATATATATATATATATATATATCCCTGTCAAATCCAGGAAAAAAAGTATGTGAAACAAGTAAACCTGTAATTGAATGCAGTAGGTGGTCTGTAATAATGGAAAATAGGAGTTTGAAAGCAAAAGTTTCAACAAGACTTGCTGTACTGATGTACTGCTGAACAGCACCAATGGCCATAGCATGTGGCCCTGTCTGTAGTGACATAGATCACAGCTCAGACCCCTGACTCACCCCAGGAAAGGACAGCTGACATTTGGCAACTACTGGAGTGTCTGTCAAACATCACTGACTGTGCCACTGCTAGGCTAGCTACTGCGATGTTCTACATATCCATATGTTACCTGTGCATATAACTATGATACACATTTTGTCTTGTAAATATAAGAGAACTATACAGAGCATGTGCAGAGTAAAGTACTGTTGCAGAATCATGAGTTGAAATGCTTGTGATATAGTGAGTTCATACCATTCAACTGTGCAGTCTTATTAGCACATGTGTGCCTGCTATTTGTAGTCATGTACACATAGACTTGTGTTATGTTAGGCAAACCATTGCCAAGTCTGTTAACAATGACACCATAACATAATAGCCTAGATATGAATGTGGGATGTCCTCCAGGTTAGCACTGTGATAGCAAAGCCTACTGTGCAATCAACATACTCAACTATGTATGTAAGTTGTGCATGTTTTACTTGTGTGTAATATCTGTTTCAGTGCATACAACAGACATAAATGTTTACAGGTACTGGTTGTTCCATTGCCATGAAAATGATATGGGTAGTAGAATAGGCATGATTATCAGGTTATAATCGGAGAAGTGTGCAACTGCGTTATGACCCTCTGTCCTTGCCTCCCACAAACAGCTATCTGAACACCTACATACAATGGATATCAAGAGTGTACACACCCCTGTTGAAACGGCAGGTTTGTGTACTATACAAAAGTGAGATCACAGACTATCTTGTCAAAATGTTTCCCACCTTGAATGTGACCCATAACCTGTACAATTCTATTGACAAACAAATCTATTAGGGGAGAAAATATAAAACATAAGAACTGTACTATAAACTGGTTGCATACATGCGCACACACATACACCACTACTTAGTTGATGCACCTCTTGCAGTAATCACAGCATTCTCTTTTGGTTATACACATCATCAATTAACACAATTCTGATTAACCCCAAATAATGTTCAACTGTCCTAGTAGGATATATTTGACATTTACCCAGTTGCCTGCTACAGCTAAAGACATGTTTGGCAGAGAGCTTACAAAGCATTGAAGGGCACTCATTGTGGAAACGTATCAGTCAGGAGAAGAGTAGAAAAAGTGTCCCCAGCATTGGATATACCATGGAATACAGTGCAGACAGTCATCAGACAGAGGAAAAGATAGGGGACAACAGTGACACTGCAAACATCTGGGCGTCCATCCAAAATGGATGACATGACAAGATGACAACTGGCCATGGAGGCTGACAGGGGGCTGACAGCAACACTGAACAAGCTGCAGGAATGCCTGTCAAGTACTGGGTGTGCACCACATGTAAGCATGTTGGACAATGTGTCATGGTCTGATGACACCAAGGTAAACCTTTGGCACACAATTCCAAGGAGTATGTTTGACCCAACATAACACTTTGCATCACCAAAAGAACACCATTCCCCTGGTAAAGCATGGTGGTGGTAGTATCATGCTGTGGGGTTGCTTTTCAAAAGCTGGAACTGGGCGTCTACTCAAATTGGAGGGAATTATGAACAGTTGCAAATACCAACCGGTTTTGTCCCCAAACCTTCAGTCATCTGCTAGAAAGGTGAAGATGAAGAGGGATTTTGTCTGTCAGCATGAGTATGACCCCAAGCATACATCCAAACTGACAAAAGAATGGCTTCACCAGATGGAAATTACAGTTTGGGAATGTGACAGCCAGAGGCCAGACCTACATCCAATACAAAATCTGTGGGTGGGTCCTGAATAGGGATGTGCACAGAGATGCCCGCACAAATTGACATATTTGTAGCACTGTTGCAAGGAAGACTGGGCAACTATTACCAAGTAAATATGTGCCATGATGATAGACTCCAACCTAAGATGACTGAATGCTGTCATTATCTCAGCAGGTGCTTCCACAAAGTATCTGTTTAAGGGTGTGCACACTCATGCAACTAGCTTATTGTACTAATTTCAATTTGCATATGTTTTCCCATAACAGATTGTTATGTTTTCAATGGAATTGTATAGTCTATAGGTCACAGTAAAGGTGGGAATTATTTTTAAATGAGTTATTGTGTTGTCAAGTTACAATAGCACAAAGACCAGGCATTGTAACAGAGGTGTGCACACTTATATATCCACTGTAACTGTATGGACTCAGCAATACCTGACCTGTAAAACCCACCTCCATAAAGGTAAAGTAATCTCCTTTGGTGGACTGCAGCAATACACAAACCACATAATAGGTTGGTGTATTGCTGTACTGGGCCACATAGGTGCAGACAACAATTTAGAAGCATGTTCACCTCTCTCTGAACAAGCATGTAGGGTCACTGGTGACTCCCTGTAAGGTTAACTATGAGTACAAATCACACATATACACACTGCCTAGGCCAATCACAAGGCTGTCTTCACATATGTTGTCAGTCTCAGAGGCTACAACACAATTCACCCTGTACTGCTGTTAAATCACACCTCATACACACATGCAACCCGCATCAGACAGGTTAGGTGTGAAAATCACTCCCCCTGTCCCCCATCCCTATAGGGAGATATGCCCATCAACTGCACCCCACCCCTCAACAATGGTGAACAGGTACATATTGCCTACTGAAAGGCAACAACAGCAAGTCTCCATGAGGCCTGTTAACATCCCTGTCTGCATTCTACACAAACTCGGGCATGTGCTCACAGTTCCATCACACACTGTAAACACAGCCTTGTCAACATCCACACCCCATCCACATGGAAGATGGCCACTGTCATCCCTCTACACAGCAATGACTGGGGAACAGAGGTTTATGCAATTATCTGTCCAGTTGTGAGTGCTGACAACAAATAGCCACTGTTGATGTGCAATTTCTGTCCATACTGTTGACAACAGTATGAGGTGCTATGATGTGTTTCACTGTTTGTCTTCCAGGCGGGATGCAGCACCCCCAAAATCCACCCTACAGCACAGCAGAAACAGCTGAAATATCGGACACATTTGTAAACAACTACGATGTCATGTTTGGTCATACACAGGGACATCTGCAGGACAGGACTGCCCTGTGGAATGATCTAGTCTACAGGGTAAATGATGTTGGCCTGCACACAAGAACCTATGAGCAGATCCGGCATCATGCAATTGACCTCAAACATAATACCTGGTGAAGGGCCACTACCATAGCCAGAGAAGCAACAGCCATAGGTGGGGGGGCCACTCATGCGGCCCCTACTTACAGCACAAGAACAGCTCCTTGCAAACCTTGGGTCACCCTCCCAGACTAGAACATCTCCATGAAGCCAGCATCATGGATGTGGGTGTCTCCGACACAATGGGTGAGGAGCATGCAGGTGAGGCCCTAGTGCACATTACTAGAGTACTTTAGCATACATAACCTGTATCTGTAGAGTATCTACATGCATATGTCAGATAAGATAGTAGTTGTGGATGGGGTTTGGTAATGCACATAAGCGCACATCTATGGTGATGGGCAACATATTTTGTACTATTGTGGGTTGTATTGTTAATGTGCAGAAATGCTGCTTCCCCCCTTTACCATGGCCACGTGTTGACAGTACCTCTCCCACACCTATTTAGCTTCCTCTGGTCAACTGGTACAGCAGCCTGTAGCTGGTGAGTATGTAATTTTTTTTGTGCTTTAACAATACACACCTAGCCATATTGCTTGATGTCCATGTTCACTTGTGGTGGTGTTAAATGCAGTGGATCACAGTGGTCACCACAGGGGCCTATCTGAGGGGTAATGTAACATTCCTGCAGCATACCTCACAACCTGTCCATGCAAGACATGTGGACACAAACCAACAATCTGGGGGGGGGGGGGTCTACAGTAGGGACATGTCTGAAACATTAATCCTATACAGTGGATACCACAGTGCACACACTCCTGTCATGATGCCAAGTGTTTCTGATTTATACAATGAGAGACCACACTATTACATTCCACACCTTTTCCAAAATGTAATGTTTTCTGGAAATCATCAATTCCAATGCTTTGGATCAACTTATCCACACCCCCACCAGGGGCAGCAATATCCTAGACCTGGTCATCACCAACATGGGTGACCGGTGTTCCACACCAAAGGACAGCTCCTCGTTGGTCAGATCCGATCACAAGCTAGTCACCCTAGACATCCACATCCCACTCCCACCCCCATTAGGAAAACAACTGTAAAAAATTTCTCCAAAGCCAACTTCATGCTTCTTAAGACAGAAGTGGCAAACTTCACGACACCCATGCAATGGACAATAGAGGTACGAAAGCTGAATCCTACACAAATGCACTTTATAAGCACTTACACGAGTGCATGGATCGTGCTATCCCTAACAGAACCAAGATGCTATCATCCAAAAAAAGAAAGCCAATCTGGTGTTCTTCTGCCATAAACAAACTCTAAAACAGAAGAAAGAAACTGTTGCAAAAAAGAGTAAAATCCTACGATTGGGGGAACTCCCTGGTCAGCCTCAGTAAGAAGCTGAGATCCCTCATAAAATCCTCCAAAGCTAGTTATGAAAACAAAATTGCCACTGACTCTAAAGACAACCACAACACAGTCTATAGCTATGTCAAAAATCTCAATGGCAACACCCAGATCAGCTCTGAGTTACAGCACAATGACACTAAATATACAGAACCAACTGATATTGCCAACATCATGGCAGATAGGTTCAGTGCTAACTTTACTTCCCTCTCACCCCCTAAAGGGCCCATCTTTATACCGGAAGAATGCAAAGTTCCTGTAATCATGGCTGCACAGGTAAAAACTTCACTCTCCAAAGCCAAGAACACAGCATCCATGGGACCTGACAGCATCCCAGGCTGCCTTCTGCATGAACTACAGAATGAACTGGCACCCCACCTAAGTACCATGTTCAATCATAGCCTCACCTCAGGCTTTGTGCCCATTGAATGGCGCACCGTGATAGTTATCCCACTCCACAAAGGGGGGGGGGGCCACAACAGACCCCGGGAACTACCACCCCATTATTAGCCTGACAAGCCTCATCTGCAAGGCTATGGAACGTATCATCATGGAACTCATAAACAAAGACATTGGAGATCTCCAAACTCTGGACCTCACACAGTTTGGGTTTGTAAAAGGCAGATCATGTCTCCTAAACCTGGTAGACTTCTTTGAAGTAGTCAGCAAAGCCATAGATGAGGGTAAGGTGGTTCACACAGCCTATCTAGATCTCGTCAAGGCATTCAACACCATCCCCCACTCTGGAATTATAGATAAACTCACTAAACTAGGTATAAATTCCTATGTCACAAGATGGGTTGCCAACTGACTTACTGACAGAACCCACACAGTGAAAGTAGCAGACTTCAAATCAGACTTCAGACCAGTGGAGTACCACAGGGTTCAGTCCTGGGTCCTCTCCTGTTTGGTATCTACTTCTCTGAAGTACAGGCTAACACAGAAGGTCTTTGGCTAACTAAATTTACAGATGACTGCAAACTAGGCGCCATAATTGAAACTCCTAACGATGTGGACATCCTACAAAAGGGCCTCACTGAGACAGATGCCTGGTGTCAAAGACATGGTCTCAAGCTCAATGCCAAAAAGTGCATTGTCATCCCCTTTGGTAAAAACTCTGTACCCATGAACTACCACATAGGCGGTAGTCTACTTAACACCAAAAGAGTGATAAGAGACCTTGGGACACAGGTGGACAGTAGTCTCTCCTTTAATAATCACATCACCACAGTGGTCAGGAAATCCTTCTATGTGGCACACCTCATCACAAAAGGTTTCTCATCCAGAAAAAAAAGGTAATTGTTCCCCTCTACTCATCACTCATTAGACCCATTATAGAGTACAACGCCCCTTTTGGTATGTACCTCACAAGACATCTACAACAACTGGAAAGGCCACAAAAATACCTCACAAAGAGGATTACTGGCCACAAACAGATGCCATACGCAGACCATCTCAAAAAACTCCAGCTTTACTCTGTCGCATATTGCCTACTCAGAGGCGATCTCTGCCTAACATACAAGGCTATGTCAAACCCAGAGCTGTTGGACATGCTCCATTTAAGGAAATCCCAATCCTCCGAGCTACACGCTCTAGGGACCTCAACCTTGTCATCACAATAAACAGAACATGCTGGAGGGATAGATTCCTATCCCAGAGACTTCCCGTACTCTGGAACAGACTACCGATCTTTGTCAAACAGTGCTCCTCATTAACACTATTCAAGAAAAATCTTGATGACTGGATGGGTAATAGGAAATTCACCCCGGGGATCACTTCTGTGGTTCTGCTTGACAGGGGCACAGGAAAATAATTTTCTTGGGTGGCGAAAGCCAGAGTTCCTTTTTGGCTAGGCTTGTATAGGCCCTAGGGCCAATAGCCTAGTACCTACCTATGAACCTATAAACCTATGACCATAACATGAACAATTAACTTGTAAAACCAAACAATATGTTAGGCCACCAAATATGGGTTACACAAACCTTACACTATGATGGATGCATATGTGTGCATACCCTCCAAATAACATATTGCGGGAGCAGCTTGTGGTGTATTGACAGCATTCACTCTGCTTGGGTCCACACCTACCATCAGGTACAGGGACTCAATGTAAAAATTAATAATGGTCCACTGTCAGAGCGGTGTATTTATGACATTTGCTCAGTTGCTTGTACCAGAAGCAGACATGGCTTGCACACATCTTACAAAGCATCATAGGGATCTCATATTTGAAAGGTGTTAGTCAGGAGTAGGGTACAACAAAATGACCATAGCATTGCATATACCATGGAACACAGTGGAAACAGTGATCAAAAGGTGGATTAAATATGGGACAACAGTGCTTATGAAAAGAACTAGATGTCCGTCCAAAATAGATGACAAAACATGTTGAGAACTGGTCAGGGAGGCTGCCAGGAGACATGCAGCAATAGGGAGGGACTTGCGGGACTCTCTGGCAAGTGTTATTTCTGTAGTACATGTGGCAACAATCACCTGGAGTCTGCATAATTCTGACCTATGGGGAGGTGTTAGTATATACAATCCTTTACCCACACAAATCACCATGCAGGGCTGTGTACAGGCAACAAAACATAATATCAAGTCTCCCAAAGGCATGTGTTGCAGTGTGTAAGGGTGTAATGAGACCACAGTTCAAATGTACAGCCAATATCCCTAACAACTATGTGTGGTGTACAAGCAACACCTCTCTGCACCTGAAGACCACCATCCACATGTCGAAGCTAACTGGTGCCAGTACCCTACTTTGGGGTTGCTGTTCATTAGCTGGAACTAGGCCTGTAGGCATGGTGGAGGGAATTATAAACAGTTCAAATAACACTCACATGTGGGCCAAAGCCATCAAGCGTCTGCAAGATGGCTGAGGATGAAGAGAGGTTTTAGCTTCCAACACGACAATGACCTGAAGCATACATCCAAAGCTACCTAAGAATGGCTCTACCTGAATACAATCAAGGGTATACATTGTGCCAGACAAAGCCCAGAATTATTACCAATACTACACCCCCAGTGTGACCTCCCAACATCTGTGCACATGAGCTGCCCTTGCCAGCTGACAGAGTTGGGGACCTTTGTAGGGAAGACTGTCCAAATAATGCCAATTCAAGATGTGCCATGCTGATATACCACTTCCCAGAAAGAGTGATTGCTTTAGTTCACTTAACAGGTGTTTCAAAAAAAGCATTGGTTTAAGGGTGTCCACACTTGTGCAACCACCATATTGTACACATCTCACTCAGTATATTTCACAAGTAACACATTTGTTTTTTTCATGGTTGGATTGCACAGGTCATATGTGACATTTAAGATGGGTACATTTTTTGAATGTAGTATTATGGTCTCATTTTATATGATACAAAATCCTGCCATGTTAACATGGGTGTGTACACTTATCATATCCACATTAAGCTTAGAAGGTTTTGGCATAACAGGATTTGTTTGAACATACATACACTGCTGGTGATGATGATGTCTGCACATCGAATGTATGTCATTAATTAGTGACATCAATCCTCGTATGATCCCAATTATGTGTCAGACAAACACATAGGGGTTGTGAGGGACAGAGCAAACATATGTGCCAGACATCAACACATTCATCAATGATTTGTACAGTTGTGAGGCATGGTATACAGTAGTTGCCACAGTGCTATACAGGTGAACAGCAATTATGTGTACATGGGTGCAGTGTTTGCTAGGTGAATGGACATTACCTACTAACAGTACTCATGCATCCCAGACATGTATATTGTTAGTAACAAGGATTGAGAATGGCTGCAATGCATGATGATGAGGGCTGAGTGTCATGCATGTCACCTTTTGGGTAATGTGAGGTCTGTGTAATAGCTTTATGCCAACTCGCCTGTACATGTCTGTGTGTCTGGTAGCCAACTATAATGTACAGGTATTAATTTACATTAATTGACTTCCCCCGCATGTGGCAATGAGGGTCGAGGTCCCTCCTGCTTGGGAACTGATGCCAGTGTCTCTGCAGACTCTAACAATGAAGATAGCCATAGTAAGGTACAGGTGGGGTTGTCTGGGGCTGAATCTGTGCCATTGGTTGGCATCCCACTCTTGTCCATCCCATCCCTGCACACAGTCACAATGCCCACACATACCCCAGCACTAGTGGTCATAGATGATGGACAGTTGGGTGGTAGCATGAGACAGGCAAGTGTGGTGACTATGACAAGTATATCTGTAGATACCAGCCATAGCCAGAGTATAGGCAAGGTCCCACACAGGCAGACAGGCAGGGGTGTTTGAAGGGGGGGCTGCTGCTTGATATGCCTCTGTCAGAAGTGCCACAGCAAGTGTCACCAAACATATATTTTGGACCATCATGGAGGCACAGGCATGTAGTGAACGTAACACCAGACAGCTTCTCAGGACTGTGAATGTTACCCTTCCTGCTATGCGTGATAACCTCCATGATCTTGCTGATGCCCACCATTATTCTAAGGTCATGGATAGATGGTTGGGTGAGATGGTGGGAATCCTTGACCATGGCATGTCAATCCTTGAACATGGAATGTTTGTAATCAAGCATGTGGTGGGAGTTGGCTGTCGGCCACGTGAAAGTAGGAGAGCAGCACAAACACCTGAGGATACATGTGGGCGTGCAAATTCTCACTCCCATAGTGGCAGTACCAGCAGTACAACTGCAGGGGGGGGGTCACTGTCCACACCATGGCGCAGCAGGCCATGGACACGTGGTCCTGGTTGGTCCCAACAGGGACATGGTTCCAGCAGACAGCAGTCACCATCAAGGAGTAGTACTGCATCTGGCCTTGTGCCTGATGGTGCCCATGGATCCCCTGGCAGGTCCAGTTCCCATGTCTATGGCTAGAGATGGTGAACTGTACACCCTGCCATGTACGGTCCACAGCTGTCCAACATACCCCTGTGTCTGGCAGTCACATGGCATGACTGTGTGCATCCACACACACACACATCAACATCACAGCAAGATCACCTCCAGACTTACACACACCACCTCTGCATGTCCCATTTCCGATACAACCCCCAAACACACACACATGATGTCAACTAAATGGCCCAGCATAGGCCTCTGGCAAACCCACACCACACCCTGTGTATATGATGATACCTGTGCCACATCCCTGTCATCCATACCATCGATTCAGAGACATGATAATATGGTTCTAATGCATAGGGTGAACTTACAACTTAGTAAAGTTTAGCAATGTAATGATGTGTAGTGTTGACAGCCAGCATGTTTAATGGTTACACATCAGATTGTGTAGCTGTCCAGCCATGATGCATTATTGTTATTAACGATGACTGAATGTGGTCTCCATAATGTATTATATTTGTCTTCTAGGCGTCTGTGTATCAGCAGGATGTGGCCGTTCAAGGGGTGTTAACACAATGAGTGTGCCATATCCAGGGTACAGCTGTACACAATTGACAGGTCTATATAACAGTTTTTGCATCTGCTATGTAGCTTATAGGGCTGAGGGGTGTATACAGGTAAGTATATGGTGACTGACATCAGCACCTCTTTTACAGTGGACAATGGTAAGTGTAGTGGGTGGAACACACCTCAGATTTGTAAAGCCCACACACTCAGACATTATTGTGTTCATCCAACACACATAGAATACTATTCACAGACATGGATAGAGACACACACAATCACAATTGCTAGCGTTGGGTTTGAAATATCTACTCCACTAGTTAGTGATAGTACAGGATTATGCAATTATCACAAGTGGCACAGAGCTCACAGTGTGAGTTTGCAAGGTACGTGTATAGTGAGTAACATAACACTGCTGAAAAGGAAATTGCCTGCCCTGGCCGCGAACATGCTTAGCTAAGCACAGCTAAGCTAAGTAGGTCACACCCCTGCTTAGCTATGATTAGCTATGCGCAAACCTGGATAACAGAGCTGCAATGTGCTTACAGCAAGAACGACACACCCCCTTTTGATGTTATCTAGCTCTCCTCTTACACCGCCATCTTAGAGCACCTACACGGTTAGGTACAGTCTGACACTTATAAGAAATGTGTGATTCAGTATGTCCCCTCATTAACATCCCCCACTGCCTTACTCCATAGTTACTGCGCTCACACTGAGTCTTTCCCCTTATCAACTACTGTTCCCTGGTATTGCTTTCATTCTGCATGCCATTGACTATCATGGCAAAATGCAGATTTCACATTTATTTTTTCTTTTGCAATTTTATTTTTATTTTTCCCGCAATCCCATTTGCACGGCACTGCCCAAAGCTTAAACAGCCAAGATCGGCCAAAAAAAAAAACTTTTATTTTCTAAATTTTTATTTAATTTTCCATGCCAATGGCCATATATTTGGCCATTGGCATGCCTAATAAACAGAAAATACGCTTTCTTTGAGGCTGTCATGCCTCTGTTTTCTATTTTGCAGAAATGTATTCGGCTATTAGCCGAATACATTTCTGCACCCTACACTGTTACTGAACAGACCTGCCTGCTTCATGGATCACTAATTCAGCTCATTTGCATGGTTTTCACCAGCAAATGAGCTGATTGGCATACTGCATGGTTTTCAATGCAGGAACAGTGTAGGGCCGCTCGTGCACGTTAAAACTGGACATCCCTCGATCGCTATGTGGCCATACTCTGTGCAGGGGTGGCTACACTTCTCCTGCACAGAGTTTTAAGCTTCATGAATCCCAGGGAATGTCTATTTACAAAGATACATTTTGGGATGTACAGTCCATGCTGTCATTAATTCTCTATAGACAAGACTATTCATATTTGGAGTGCTCGTCATTAAATAAATAAATAATATTACCGTGTTATCTAACTTCTTTTTGTGAATGACAACATCTTGCATCTTGTATTATATTATAACAGAAGATTTACTCAGATGTTTATTTGCCTAAAATTAAATAGATGTTACAACTGCATTTTTGCTATTTGCTTATTTCCTTTATTAATAACTCTGTATGCCTTTATATACCACAGGTCTTGCATTGATCTAGTACAACCTGGCACCATGATTCAATACTTCTTTCTTCTTACTCTATTTCCCACTACTGAACCAATCAGAAGAAAACAGAAACATTGTTTTAACTTAAAAGTGGCATTTGACAGTTGTACTTAAGTACAAGCTACAAAAATGATTACAGTATTTTGAAAAACGATCATAGTAAACATTTACACGAAAAATATAATTTTATGAACTCCCCTCATTCAAACTGAATTCATTGTAATGAGTCTTCTGTTTCCCATCACATGACTACAGTAGTGACACTCCTATTTCAGACTGTTGTAAAATAACTCAACAGAAATGGAAAACTCTTTCCCTTGTCTGGGGATTGAACCCTGGACCCCTCCCACCACATTCTTGTGTAGTTGTCACTGTCTAGTAGTATTGACAACTGCACAGAATGCAGGGGATCCTGGGTTTAATCCCAAGACAGGGGTGAAAGTTTTCCTTTCCTGTTAAGATGTTAATTAAATAAGAGAAATTAGTACATAAAGAGCTGAGAAAAACAACAATTACTATTTCTTGCAAAATACTGAAAATCAATGACTGAACCATGTCATATGGGCAAGCCTGGCCTCTACCTATGTCATCGGACTACTAGAGACATTAGAACACAGACGTAGACAACAATACTGTTAAGTTTCCTTGAAGCTTAATATATTAGAACTAGGAACATTTGTTATTGGCTCATGAGACCTTATTCTGGATTGCTTTTTTGTGATTTAGAAGTCTTCTGTTATTCCTGTCATCTCTGTGTTATGCTAAACTGACCAACAGTAGATGTTTTCTTAATGTGTTTATGGTATCTCCTTCTTTTGGGTTTGTAATACCATGACAGGAATGGACCCCATTCCTAAGTCAAAGTATGATTAAAAAGTTCATGAAATTAGTATTGTTTCAGTCTTTAATGTTAGCCAGAAGTGTTTTTTGCAGCACCCACAATGTGCCCAGTAATGACTCCTTCTGCAATTTGTATGGAGTTACGTTTCAGTAACATATTTAAGTATGACTGTAAATTCTTTTTTATAAGACCCATTGCTCCTACTGCTACTGGAACTATCTGGGTATCTTTCTTCCACATTGCCCTTGTTGTTGTCTGCAAATCATGGTATTTATGACTTTGTGTCTTTGTGTACATAAGACATTGTAGTCACTAGGTGTAGTAATTTCAGTAATAAATGTTATTTTTGTCTTCTTTTCATGGACTACTATATCTGTTTTTCTCACATCTGTTTTTTGAACTGTTGGCAGTGGATGATCCCATGTGATATAAACTTCATCATTTTCTGTGATGCTTTGTGGCTCACATTTCCAGAGCTTTTTAGCCTTTCAGCATACAGTCCTTTTGGCATTAGTATATCACAACCAGCAAAAAGATGTGTGACTGTTTCTAATTCTGTTTTACAAAATCTACATTTGTCTGTTTCTCCCACATGTTCAATGGACTTTGTAAACCCAAGTGTATGTAATCCACTGTCTTGGGTTGCCAATATTAACCTTTCATCTTTTTGTTTAAATTCACCTCTCCTTAACCATTCCTGCACTCGATCCTGATCAACACAAGGTTGTTGTAAGAGTTTTCTATACTTGCAAATATATATACATTTTCACATTTCTTAACTTCTCATCTGATCCTTCACATTATATTCTTTCTTTTGATTTTTGGTACATTCAGTTGCTGCCTGATTTTTATCTACTTCTGGTTTGATTTCCATTCCCACTTGACATACTTCTTATAAACTATGCAGGAAAGTCAACTTAAACTTATTCTTTTCATGTTTCAAAACTTTCACTATGTTCGGGTCTTGTGAGGTCAGTAGATATGTATGCAGTCCCACGATTGCAGAGCTATACATGTAATCAATTTCAAGAAGGCCCATACCTCCTTCAGAATGGGGAATATTTAATCTTGGTATGCACTGATTTTTATAAATCATTTGATGAGCAGGAAGTATCCTTCTTGTTTTCCTGTCCAACCTATCCAGCACCTTTTGGGGCCAATCAATCATTCCAAAACTATAAGTTACAACAGGAAGAGCAAATTGGTTTATAGCTTGGACTTTGTTCCTAGACGTCAATGTGCTTTACAGTATTATGGCATCCCCTCATGTAGCTGTCCATGGTACTGAAAGAAGCTCACTGATAGATGATTGGCTACAAATATTGTCAGTACTGATTTGGCTGTTTAGCGGGGTAATGTGCCATGCATGGGTTATTGAGGTGTTATAGAATATACCCCTACATTTAATTATCTAAAACTGGAGTGAAGCCTGTAACTGGTGTATTAGTATAAGACCCTATATGGTGTGAAGAGTGGCTGCTATGGAGTCAGAGTAGGTAATTTTAGATGATTGTTGCACATGTTCCTTGTTTATTAATTTACTCGTTGAAGTATATGGACATAGAAAAATTATGGGATAACATTTAGAAGTATCATACTAGACTCCTTTCATGTTATTTGCATACAGCTGCATTTGTCATAACTACACTAAAATTGTACACAAAGCTGAGGCATATTTTCCTGAAGACTGTGGTAATTGCAATAATGTTGACATTTCTGAAGGACAATGTAGTTTAAATTTATGCAAAGTGCTTATGTCTGGCTACTGAGGAAAAAGTGCAGTTGAGGAATTATGTAACATATGCCTGGATATAACATACTAATTAGTATAAGTCTTTTGAATCAGTTTTACCTCTAGGTCCTGTTTCTTCAAATTATATAAAAATTATTAGTGAAACAACAAAATAATAAGCTACATCTGTAGACAGCTAAGCATCATTTTGACTTGGAAGTGACTTGTGCAGGTTTAAAAATAATAATGATGTAACTTTTTCATCTTGCATGGCTACTGTACTACTGTCCTTGGGTATTCTTATTAAATTCTGACTGATATAGTTTGTCTGACTGGAGTTATGCAGCTTAGTTAGTTTTAACTTGATTATGTCCCCACCTATTCAAATTGCAGGAACTCAAACATAAAATTTGGAGATATTGTACTTTAAATCTGTGTAAACATAATTCATTCTGGGTTACATTCTGTGATAATAATTTTAATCTGACCTTGCTAAACTACATGAGGCCTTGCACAGGGATTAATGGAATGGCTCACACCTTCAAGAGTTCCACTTGGCTGAGTCTTGGCTGAGTCAATCCCAAGCTAATGGAATGCTTTTTTTTTCTTATGGAGGCCCCATAAGCTACTTATCAGAATCACCTTTCATTTAGATCCTTTGATTAGAAAAAGTAAAGACTGCTACATTCAAATAGTAAATATAGGAATGTAGGAATCGTCATTCGTACTAGAGCAGGGCTCTTCATCCTTTTCCCATTAGTGGACTATATGACTGACAGCTGCAAAAAATGTTTATCTGCAGAAAGGCCAGTGTTGTAATGTTCATAATAACAACAGCTCACATACTAATCTTTCAGTTGATGTTGATTCATTTTATGTTTTAGGTTACAAAACTGAACTAGCAATTCAGACTTGTACAGAAAAAATAATTGCATTTCATAACCAGAAATCCATTTGTGTAATGTGCTAATAGCTTTCTTTGTATTCATAGTGTCTGTTCTAGAAAGAAATTTATTACATTTTCAGTGAAAATGTATAAGATGCATATTTGACAAGAGTCTACTTTTCTGAATACTGTTCAAATACCATTTTCAAACTTAAAAAAATGTCTTATTTATTTATCATTTGTTTACCGGGAAAGTCCAACTTGGAGCAAAGCCAATTTTCAGCAGATGCCCTGGGAGAAATGCTCCGGACACATGTCTTTGTACGTGGGAAGAAACTAGAGCACCCAGAGAAAACCCACATGAATGCAGGGAGGACATTCAGACTCCACACAGAAGGAACCGCAGCTGAGAATGGAACTGGAGAACCGCTTGCTGTGAGGCAAAAATGCTACCGCTGCACCACTGCGCCATCCATCTTATGCTACTTAGTGAAATATTTCAGTATAGCTATAGGTCAAAACACTGAATTTATTTTTCATGGCAATATGGAGCTCTGAGTGGAAATGCTTTTACAGTTTTAGGTATCCTATTTGTTGGGTCTATATTATATTATCGAACATTAAAAATGTTGACTCACCTTTAGTCAACACAAAAATCTCGAACCTGCAGTTCATCAAACAGCCAAATCACTGATTTCTTTCCAAGGGAAAGAAATCAGTAGGCCAACAACAAACACCACAAAAAAATAAACACTTTTAAGTGGGGGGCTTCACCCCCCCCCCACACCCCCCTAACTAAAGATAATAACTCTGAGATCGCACTGCAGTCGGGGAAAGAGCAGATGCAATGGAACAGCCAACTGATTTCTTTCCCTTGGAAAGAAATCAATGATTTGGCCATTCGATGATCTGGAGCTTCGACATTTCCATATCAACTAAAGGTGAGTTGTTTTCAGTCTTCGAACAAATGATAGAGACCCTATCTGTTACCATCTTTCCAATGTGCTATACAATAACTCCTGTCTGACAATACATTGAAAAAGTATTATTTTTCTTATAGTATTCTTCTAAAACTTGCATGTCACCTTTCCAATACCTTTCAAGACCTTGTAATTTTGGACACCTGAGTAGATGTCATTTCATGCCTGAAACAGGTATCAGTATGATGAATATAAAATCACATCTTGAACCAGACTTGATTCATCTAGTGTCTCTGTAAATTACAATGAAATAACAATGAGGTAGATTCCAAAAGCAGTTTGTTATAATATGGGGCTAAAACTACAAAACTGGCCAAATTGTGCTACAGGAACAATACAAAAAAGGATATTTCCCATGACCACTAAAAAGATCCTTTTAAAGTGAAAAGTTTTCAAGGTTTGCAATGTGTATTATCTTTGTAGTACAAATGATTGTACTTTGTCTCACTGACCTACATAGACTCTTACATACAGGTCATGACATGAACCACGGATACCAGCTTTTGAGTTCAAAATCTCTTCTTTTATTTTATTTCGACATTCTTTTATCAAGGCTCATCTTTATATTCATCAGTTAGTGCAGAGTCTCCTTTCACATAGGTAATAATACTTTGATATTTTCCTTGCACTTGATTTTCTTCAGTAACTTCTAATCATGTTATAATAATAATTTTCAACAAGAAGTACTAAGCAAATAAGTACAAATGTCATTCATTTTTAAATCATAAAAGTTCAATGCTTGTTATTTTTGTCTGACTCTAACATTTTTCCCAGATTGGCAGAAAAGATAATTCTAGATCTCAGCACAGGCAAGTATACATTTACAAGTTTCATTTAAAAAAAGTCAGAAGCAATCACTTAGTTCACAATAGTATCTTTGTTATTCAATAGCAATTTCTTTTCTTTTCTTTACCAGCTGGGAATTCAGCATCATCTGCCTATATCATCCTGTGAGGAATTGCTCAAGGCAATAGCTTGCCTTCTTATATAATAGCTGGTAGCTTCTATGTCTTCTTTCAGTTATCCCAAAATCTTCATACAGTTTATTTTAAAATGTACCACTTTATACATTTGGTAGTCTCATTACAGCCTGTTTTTATAAACTTATATCCCTTTTCTGTCTGTTATGCTTTCCCAAAGAACTTTCTTACACTGTTTACCTCCCTTCCTCGTCATGACTAGAATGCTTGAGCTTTACTGCAAAAACTACCATATCTGTAGTATATAATACAGCTGTGCCCTATTTTCTTTCACATAATCCACAGTCCTCCATTATTATTATTATTAGTAGTAGTAGTAGTAGTATGTTTATTTTCTGGGCCTAGTATGCCATCTTTAAAGCAACAGGTTCCCATTCATTTTCTAGCCATGAGTCACATACTTTCAACTAAACAAACACCATCTCAATATATTAACTTTGCAGTTTATTTAATTTAAAACTTTTAAAACAGTTTTCAGACTTTAAGATAATCATCCTACAATTTCACAATCTTTGTGCATGCACAAATGCTTTTCACCACAGTGCTACAGTGATATTTATGCCTATGGCTTTTTTTAGTAGTTTATTTCTAAATTACAAAAGGTTAATGTTAGAGTAGTGATAGGTTACAAACCTAGTGACTGCAGAACTGCTGCTCTCAAAAATAAATAAAACTGGAGTATTACACACAGAGAAAAGTCACTGAGAGCCTGCTTAAGTATTAGGTAAGTGATGAAGAAGAAATGCCATAAGACAGAGAGAGATGGTTAACAAAGAATAGAGAGGATTTTGAGAAAAGGGTAAAATAGGTGCTGGAGAATAGGGAAGAATGGAATAAGTGGAATGTAGAGAAAGATGGGAAGTGAGATGTTAGGGCACATATACATTGTCAAGGGGAAGGGTTGTAACTTGGAGAAGAGCAGGAGAAAAGCCATGTATTATCCAAGAAATATTTAAGATAGATTTGAAGGTGTAGAAATAAGATATAAACCTGACTGATATAGGGATGGAGTTCCAGGATTTGGTTACAGAGTAAAAGTATAGTTTTTTTTCCAGCAGATTTGAGTGGTTCATGGATATTAAGAACATTCTTGTCATCAGATCATATTAGCTGGTTAGAGAGGTTGTTATGGAGAATGTTTTTTTATTGCTGCACAGGTTAAAGGATGGCTTACATTTTGTGAACTGTAAGTAGCTAGGAGTATGTTAAGTGGGAGGTAGATCTAAACAATTTCGATCTTGGGTGTGGAGGAGTGATGGATTTGATTAGGAGTACTTGCTGTACAATTTGCAGCTTTGTTATAACATTGTCCAAGCTTTGTTTTTGTGTGGCCTGTAGGTTAGGGAGGATTGGTTCTCCACAGAGCAGTGATGGGAGATGGTAGGAAGTGACTAATGTTGGGTTAGTTGTGTTGTTGAGCATGCTTTTGGCTCATTTGTGGTGTGTTTTTACGTAATTTTTGAATATGAAGGTCAAATTTAAGGTTGTCATTATAGTCATTCATAACAGTTTTATACGGGAGATTAATCTATTACAGAGCTGTTAAGAGAGAATTTTGAAATTAGTTTTTTGTGCAGTCCGACTTGGGAAGGAATAGTAGTAATTTTGTCTTATTTGGATCGATCATGAGTTGTGCATTACAGTTTCATTTTTCAGTGGTATTAAAAGCATCTTGAGAGATTTGCTGGAATGGATTAGGTTGTCAGAAGAGTATATAAAATTGAGTTGTCTGCATATTGTATTAGGGAGGCTTGTTGGGAAGATGTGTGGACAATGTTAATGAGAATGTTAAAAAGAAGGAGATCAAGGATGGAGCCTTGTGGTACACCCATATTAACGGAAATGTAAGAAGAGAGGGTATAATGCCATTTAGCTGACTGGTATAAATTAGACAAGTAGCTGATAAAACCATTGGGAAGAAAGTTGTTATAGGCCTAGGGAAGACATTTAAAGTAGATGTTTCTTGTGAAAGGCAGTGGTGAAGGCCTCAGATAAGGCTAAGAATAAGGAGGAGATGATTTTGCCATTATCCTTGGGTTTGTTGATGGTGTCTGTAAAGGATAACAGTGCAATTGTTGTGCTGTGGGATGGATGGCAGCCATGTTGTGCAGGTATCAGGAGTTGTTTCTTAAAAAGATATTTAGGTAGTTGTTTCTGAATGTATTTCTCTGACATTTTGATAGTGGAGATAAGATTGCTACTGGCCTAAAGTTTATCAGTTCTTTGAGTTGCAGCCTTTGTGTAGGGGGATAATGTGCAATTTCTTCCAGCTTGGAAATGCATAGGGTTCTTGGACAGAACTGTTTACAAGAATGGAGAATGGACTGGCTAAAGTGTTGGCTGCCATTTTCAGGTATTCAGATAGGAGGTTATTGGCAGTGCAAGAGCATGGTTTAAGTTCGTTTTTTGGAGTTGTTTTATATAGGATATGGGAACAAGTTTTAAGGAAATGTAGATGGTGAAATTAGTGGAGTTTAGAATTTGAAGCACAAAACACCAATAAAACTTATAAAAAATAATAAAGCATGAAAACCAGCTCACAGGAACAGAGTACACTTTAATATAAGCACTTTCATCGGCGTAAAACCATCTGACTTCTTCAGATTAACTGAACATAAAACATCACTTCCTTTTATACACAAAACATCACTTTTATACAAAATCAGTCACATGATCCCTGAATAATGCATTTCTTAAAAGCTTTACATTCAAATGAAATAAAATAATATCTACTACCACACCACAGTACCTTCTTCAATACAATCAGGAATGTTTGTGCAACATAGAATAAATAAAGTGCAATATGCAAGTTTGGCCATAGCCTGTTCATTTACAAAAGGCCTATTCAATATCACTTATTTGAGAATGTCTTCAAATATGAAAATCTGCCTTTAATTTTAGTAAGCTAGAAATGGAGGCCATATCATTGAGTCCAGGTGGGTGTGTGGCATCACATCTCAGTTGCCACACTAGCTCTTTGTATTCATAGAACAATGGGGTGGGGCCCCCCTCCCCTAGTTCACTACTTGTTCCAATACACTGAATTTAAAGTGGTGGTTGGAAAATTGATGGATATGTTTTGTTAAGGCATTATTCATGTTGCCTTTTCATATGTCATATAGGTGTTGGTAAATGCATTTATTAAAGGAGTTAATGGTCTTCCCTATATAAAATTGTTGCATTGTTGGCAAATAGCAACATAAACCAAACTCTTGCTTAAACAATTAAAATGCGGTTGTAAAATTACTTTATCATACCCTTTGATGTAAACAGTGTTGTTTTCCAAAATATAGGGACATTGGACACAATGTCCACATTTTTTCATGTGCCCTTTTGTTTTAACAACACCCCCTCTTTCCAGCAGGTTTTTTATGCTCAGATCTTTTTTGTATATTATCAAAGGTTTCCCCCCCTATGTTTTAAGATTTTCTTCATCACTACTGAAAATAATCCAGTTGTTCATAACCACCTCTCTAATGTTTTCAAAACAGGGGTTGTATGATACTATCATGGAGTTAGTAAAGGGTTTAACCACATTCCCGGTGTTTTCACTTATCACTGCTGCTGTTCTCATTTCCACAAGTGCTGCACTCAATAGGGGTTAGAAATGCCTGTTTTGTCTCTTTATTATGACTTCATCTAGTAAAGGTTCTATAAAATGACTAGGGTATCCTCAGTTTAACAACATACTTTTTAAGATTTCCATCTCATTTAGGAACAATCATCACTGACCATTCTAGCTAATCTGACAGCCTGCCCCTTGACTAGTGATCTTTTTTGATGCCTAGGATGGCAGCTGTCAAACTGCAATAGATCATTAGAATAGGTGGGCTTTCTGTATAACCCCGAGATAAAAGTCTCTTTCTCTCTATCCTTGCAAACAGTAATGTTCAAAAAGTCGATCATGTGACTACTAGTAGTCATGTTAAATTGTAGGAACTGAGTACTTGTGTTTAAAAAAGTGAAGAATCCACCTGTTCCTCAGAGCCTTCCCAAAATATTAATATATCATACAGGAAGCGCCCATAGAACCTACAGTATTTTAACAGTTCTGATTTAAAGACAATAGTAGTCTCCCATTGAGCCAATACAATATTGGCAAATAGGGGGGTACAAGCCGCCCCCATTGCTACACCCATCTTCTGCCTAAATAATTGATTTTCAAAAATAATTAAATTATTTTTCAAAATAAGTTCCATCAGAGTACTGAACATCAAAATTATTGACTGACTGAGCTTAGTATTGGTACATAAAAAATCCTAAAACATTATGGTGCCTTGTTCATGGGAGAATACTGTAAATAAATCTTTGACATTGACTGTAACCAAAATTAAGTTATCTGAATAGTATTCCTTGTGTATTTTCTTTAGACAATCCCAAGAGTCCTTGAGTATGTGTGGAAAAAGGTCTAAAGTTGATTTTAGGTTATAATCAATTAATGTAGCCAATGTAAAAGTTTTAAATGCCTTAGCATCAACAATCAGTCTCATTGGGGGGGGGGGTCATTGATGCATTTATGCATCTTGGGTATCCCGAAAATAGTTGGTGTACGGGGACTTTGCTGTGTGAGGAACTGGGATTCAGTGATAGTAATCTGGTTATCAAATAATAAATCATTTAATATGATATCAATATTGCGGCAAGCAATATTTAATTCATTCATCAATATCTCCTCAAAGGTATCACTATATAGCATTGTCAACATAGGCATGTTGGTCCATTACCACTAAGCCCCCAACCTTGTCAGGTTTTATGATTCTTATGCATTTATTGACCCCAATGTCTGAAAACAGGTTTTCTTATTCATTTGTCATGTTGGATGCAAAATTCCCTCTCTTGTTTTTATATATCTGTCTAATCTGACTTAGACAGAGGGTTTCAAACACATATAAAAGAGGGTGTAAAGGTGGATTAAACACACTAGTCTTTTTACATCCAACAGTGTTGTCTGTTTGGTTTTCACAGTCAAAGAAAAATCTAAAACTCAGTTTTCTGACATA
The DNA here is from genome assembly GCF_019279795.1 of Protopterus annectens. Taxonomy (NCBI): domain Eukaryota; kingdom Metazoa; phylum Chordata; order Ceratodontiformes; family Protopteridae; genus Protopterus; species Protopterus annectens. The sequence goes on along the minus strand of NC_056739.1, from coordinate 1,933,798,666 downwards.
TAATTTTAAGTCAAGTAAGGCATTCTCAATTTTAGGCATTTTGGTAGGAACAAAATTAAGGCCTTTTTGAAACATGTTATCCCCTTGTTTTGTTACACAAGCATCACTCAAATTGTATATCTTAAAATCACCACAATCATTTGTTACTATATTACATACATTTTTCTCATCAAACCCTTCCTGTATCACCACTGTGCCCTTCCTCCTCTCCCCCTCCCCCAGTATATTCTCTCCCGGTGGAGGAAGAATCCCAAGCGTTTAAATTGTTCATCCGCCCTGAGTTGTAATTTTGCTGTTTCGGATTCTGAAAACATTCTGACCTCCAAAGAGGTGCTTCTAAAGGGGCTTGTTCAGCATTGTCATAAACATCATTATTATTGTCATTCAGTACAGGCATTTCATGTACATCATCATGGTTCACCTCTTGAGGTGCCATGTGCCTGTTGTCCCGGTCCCCTTCAATAACACACATCACACCAAATGACATTTGACAAACTTTATTAGATTTCCATAACATAGCTTTGATCACCAACTTTATTAATTACAACTATTCATGATATAATTGATACTAAATATAGCATAGCATCCTTGTAATGTTAATCAGGGCAGCGTACCTACTCACCCTGCCCCAGTAAGCAGCATCCATACCTCTACTCACTTTACTTATGAAGCAGCGTCTCATCTCACTTCATACACCATTCATTGTAATGTTAATCAGGGCAGCGTACCTACTCACTCTGCCCAACAAGCAGGGTCCATACCTCTGCTTGCTTACTTTAGTTATGAAGCAGCATCCCAACTCATTTCATACACCATCCATTGAGTTACCTTCCACCAAATAAGCACCATCCTTACCTCAGCTTGCTTATCTATTCAGCAGGCTTCCTCCAACTACTCATTTCCTTTCCCCAGATCCTTGAAATGAACATCCAGACATCAGAGGGGGAACAGAAGAGGGCAAGCCTATCTCTCTTTTCCGCCTACCCCACTGATAAAATAACCCTTCACCCAACAAAGAAAAGAGGGAGGGTGGGTGGGTAGCAAGTTCACGCCAAAATGTGACTGCTTAACCCAACTACACTAGACTAAACCTCTTAAGCCCCTCCCCATCATTATCTCACTTCCTCCCAACTATTCCTGCCTCCGCTTAACCCTTTCACCTCCCCAACCCACTTAACTCCCCTTAATATTAACCTACCCCCCCCCCATGAAGATGTCCTGGGACAACTTAGTTTGTTGCCAAACTTCATTTGTCCCGGTCCCCTTCAATAACACACATCATACCAAATGACATTTGATGACCTTTATTCGATTTTCATAACATAGCTTTGATCACCAGCTTTATTAGTTACAACTATTGCTATTCAGCAAGCTTCCTCCAACTACTCATTTCCTTTCCCCAGATCTATGAAATGAACATCCAGACATCAGAGGGGGAAGAAGAGGGCAAGCCTATCCCTCTTCTCCACCAACCAGCCTGACCAGGCTGTTCCCCCTACCTTCTACCCAAAATTGTTCAATCTACTTCCCAAAAAGGGAAGGGTAAAGCCAAACATCATTTGGTGTACAATAATTACCCGGACATTAATAGCCCTTGGCAATTACCCGGACATTACCATCCCTTGGCAATTACCTAAAGCTTACCAAAGCCTCACCTGCCACTGGAGCAAGAATACTCAACCCCATCCCCCAACACTACCCGACCCCTAGCAAGGAAGACCCCAGCTAACAATACAATGTGAAGTTCAATTCTGGTACTCCCCAGAAATTTCAAGCAAACAAGACAATACCTTGTGACTATATATTCAGCTGCACTGTTGGAAAACCCCACTGCCTACCCTTAGCCTTTCCCCTCAAAGGGTCTCTTCCCCTAAACTGAAAACAGAGCTCTAATATGCCTTAATAAGTTGATTACTCAGCCCCACATTGTGCCCCATTCTGGTGGCAAGAAAATCCATCCTATCAAAAACATCACCTTTCAGATCCCCTTTTCAAGCCACCGCATGATGCCTTCTGGCCTTCAGCAATCTGCAAAGAAAAGAAAACAATAAATTTTGTGTGCATAAATACCAATAATTACTTAACATGGAGGCACTGACAAGGACCCCTGCCACCCCATCAAGTGTTTGCCAAATTCTGCACCAAGGTATGGCATCAGCCCCTTCCTTTTTATTTTTTACACTATGACTCATATCTCTTTGAACAAGAGTGATAAGTGCTACCCACAGAAAAGAGCCTAACTTGTCTAGCCTATCCCCAAGCTAGTAGCCTAACAACTTCCTATGATACTAAGAGTCCTGTGACTCCCCTCCACCCACCTGAAACCCGTCCAAATTGATGTGCCTTAATGAGCAGTAAATAAAATGCATTACCTGTAACCTCATCAAGCTCACTGCAGGAACTCAAACTCTTACTATGGCTAATAGCTGTTGCTCCCTTTTACTATTGAATGCAAATGCCCCAAAAACAGGAACAACTTTCAACATTAATCTAACATATTGAACAGTTAATATAACAAATTGTACAACCAATTAACCCTGAGATCACAAACTCAAATGCATGTCCTTCTCTGACTAGTAGTGTAAATACCCTACCAAAATTCAACAACTTTAAAATCCACTTACCTCCGTCATTAACTGCTGCCCACTTGTGTTCCCCATGTGTAACCTCCTCGCTTGCCACTGCTTCCATCATCTGTGAATTCACTGTGTATCACTACAACTGGTACTTGGCACACCACCATCTACAAGGAAAAGGACAAAAATAAAGCCTCTAATATGTAAAGAGATGGCTCCACCTTATACTCACCTATTCCAACTTAAAGCCACGGGGTTCCAAGACCCCATCTGCAAGAAAGAAAAGACATGTAAATCCTCCAAAATGCATAACACCCATTCCAAGACCTCTTCAAGAACAACTTATCCTGCCAACCCGGGAAGGAAGAAACAGCAGCAGAGCAGGAACTCAGTTTCTGTCTGCTATCTACATTTAACATTTAACTAATTCCATTTCTTAACTACCTACACCTACTTAATCTATATTCCCCACATCATACCGTTACTTACTAACTTCAGCCCCAGTGTCAGTCTTTATCCTCCCTTGTGTCTGTATTTTCTAAATTCAGCCTTTAATGATTTGCCACTAATTTGTCAGAAAGCCACAATTTTGTGACAATGGACCAAATATATAAGGCAAAATTCTGTACAGATGAGAGGTATGATGCACCACATAGCTGCACGGTCAACAATCAATATTCGCAGCCCTCTAACTGTTCACAAACATGCAGCCAGCATCAAAAAAACCTTCAGTCATGTGTAATACCTCCAAATGAAGAGTACCCTCTGAGTATTCACTCCATTTGTTAGCCGCCTACAAATTTTACCAGGAACCCCACCCCTCTGTGCAATGCAGCAACAATAACAGCATACAAAGCCTAAATAATCATTTTACTGATTACCCACAACAATTACTGATCTGGGTTGCTACTGCACATGCGCAGCAAAGCTTATCAATAGCAGCCACCCCTAAACCCTTGCCACCACAATGCAGGCCACAGCTGTTCCCCCTAACCAACAACCACAACACCACCAGCAACAAGCCGAGAATCCCGCCGGAAATGATCAACCCAACAACAGGCGACGGAGTTGCATCGCCACCCCAAGGCTTCCCCCTTTCTCCCCCTTTGCAAAACCTCATGCAGGAACAAATCACCTGTAGGAAAACACAGACCACCTCAGCAAAATTACTCTAGAGGAGCCAAACGCACTTGACATTGTGCCCCCTAAGCTCCACCAGCGAATCCAACCACCACAACCAATCCCTCTTTTTTTCCTCCCATCATCCGTACAAAAAGAAATTATCCCCTCAGAACCAAACCGAGCACCATGACCCACAAGGGCACAATGCACGCACCTCCCCCACTGACACCAGACCCAAAGCCCGGGAAAACAACCAGCACACTGTTGCCAAACCTCATCCACTTCACAACACCTTCAGACCGAGCTGTCAGTCTCTTTTTTCTGTTTTCAATACACTGTGAATAAATGCTGGCCTCACACTGACATGAATCATACCAGAAACATCCCTGATATCATCATCTTCCTCAGCACCTACATTTTTCTCAGCTTTCAAGAAATGATACCTTTGTTGTTCTTCTTCTTCTTCTTCTTCGGCTTTTTCCCGGTTAGGGGTCGCCACAGCGGAACACCTTGTCCGCACATTGAATGGCAGTGGAGTTTTACGGTGTCGAGTTGCCAGCCCGGCGCCCAACCTTCCACAGAAGGCACACTCACATGCACACCTAGGGCCAATTTAGAGTGTCCAATCCACCTGCAGCATGTCTTTGGGATGTGGGAGGAAACCGGAGCACCCGGAGGAAACCCATGCGACCACAGGGAGGACATGCAGACTCCGCACAGAAGGCACCCCAGCCGAGGATCGAACCGGAGAACCTCTTGCTGTGAGGTGGCAATGCTAACCACTGCACCACCGTGGCCGCCCAAATGATACCTTTGTTGTTAAAATGCAGTATTTTCCCTTTCTATTCAGAATGCAGTAGAAACAAAGATGTTCAGATGGGCACTGTCCGTCCCTCTGTAATATATATCACCCCAAATATCTGCCAGAAAGTAATAGCTTGACATTTAATCACATTAGCACCACAAAAAATGATTCTATAATAACCAGGAAGCACTCACACTAAAGTTAGAGTAGGACTGTCTTAATGATGACATTAAGCATTTGCATGATATACTTATTCCATAATGTTTGACTAATATAGAAGAGATACCTTGTCTTGTAAGCAAAGATTTCAGTTCCCCAATATTTAAAAGTAATTTTTATTTGGATAATGAGCCAGTTCATTCTCCAGCAGTGCTGTTGTTTTTGCATGTGGAAAATCATTTATGGGTAGCATATTCCTGAACAGCACTCTGATCTAGTGTGTTCCCAATAGCTGAAATCAAGCAAAAAGTGTCATGGACAAGCAAAGCATTCCTGAAAGAAACAACTCTCTTGCCACCAGAGCAAAGTATCAAGCCCCTGTTTCTCTGTGTTGCACATTTCTGGAAGACAATCTTCCCGAGAAATATGGCACGAATCCCCCTCAATACACACACATACCTAAAGCCATTTGCTTGCATAGAACCGGCACAGACGCCGAACCAACCAGATCACCAAGGAGCAACACAGCAGATGCACAACATGCCACAGCAATGCAAGCCCATATTCCCCAAGATCCAGACAAACATTCTAGGACAATATCAGAAATGCAGTAATTTGGATTATGACTTCCAGACGAGCCAAACAAAATGGATCAGCCTGCACTCTCCCTTGTTCACACTGATAATCCACTCTGATGAACATCAGTGCTCAATTCCTCCTTGCTGCAATCTATCATCACCAATGCACTGTTGTAATTGCATACATGCATCCGAGGTGTCCATGCAGAGTGATTCAAAATCACAGGATGACCCACTGATTCAGGTATCCGCCAAACAAAATTCCCTTGTCACACTTTACCAAACTGTTTCACTATCAAACCAGGCAAAATCAGCGGTAGGCAACAGAGAAACGCCTACTCTGCACTTGACAGTCAATACAATTCACTGACATTATGATCACCAATAAATTCTACCTGCTAAGTTAAATTGGTTTGTGTACCAAAACAAGACAAAACCGAAGTGTGCCATGATCGTCAGTCATGGCCGTTGACGGTCAGATCCAACAACCAACGCCAACCCTCCTAAAACGAAATTCAAGTTTTTTTTTTTTTTTTTTTTTTTTTTATTTAATGGAGCTACACCCAAGGAGAGGATGCAACCCTCCCAATGGCAATAAAACCCAATGCAGCCACAACAGTCCTGAAAACCCACATGCCACCCCCAATGAGCCCACCCTTCCATGACTGGACTGGACTGACCACAATTTATCATTACCACCAACCTCAGGAATTGAGCCTCACTCACCTCCTCCATATCCCACCACTCTAAGGCCTACCAGGCCACTCTTCCCTTCAGGTCATCATGGACGAGAGCCTTCTGTAGCAAGTTCACACCAAAATGTGACTGCTTAACCCAACTACACTAGACTAAATCTATTAAGCCCCTCCCCATCATTATCTCACTTCCTCCCTACCAGCCCTGCCTCCACTTAACCCTTTCACCTCCCCAACCCACTTAACTTCCCTTAATATTAACCTACCCCCCCCACCCATGAATATGTCCCGGGACAACTAGTTTGTTGCCAAACTTCATTTATTGGAAATAGGTAATGTATAAGCCCTCCCACATTCATATTCAGTTCTGTCCCTCTCCAGCTTTTTTTAGCTTTTTTGGATTTTATAGCTGCTACAACCTTGTCAACATTAACAAAAACAGCCCTGTATTCATTTGATTTTAAATCCAAACATAAATCATTCTTAATACAGTCATTCAAATGGTCAATGTTGACTTTTAAACAGTTTATTTTCCTGTCATTGTCTCTCACCAAAAGTTCTAAAAGGTCACAACCATGGAGATTAAACATTTATACAATTCAGAGCTGTTTACAGTACCTGTTGGGAATTTAAACAAACATAGCCCTTCTGGCACTTCCTCTCTCCTCAGGCATTCCCTTAGATAACAGTTCTCTATTTGAAGTTTTCTTAACTTCAAAATTTCAGTTTCAAAAGTTTTTAATTGCTGGTCCAGAGTCCCATAGTTGTTTCTGATGTTTTCCTGGTGAAATTCACACTCAGTACCTTCCCGAATCCAGTCTGAGAAGGAAAAAGATGCCTGTAACGCTCCCTGGTTGATGGGCATACTGTCGTTACCTCCCCTTCTGGTATTAGGACCAATGGTAGTGTTGGAATCATGCGACTGAGAAGTAGCAGGGCTTCTCTGAGCCGGGGTAATTAAAGAAGTCTGCAAATCCAAAGTAGTCTCTAACAGTGGTCTGTTGCCATTGTTAAAGCCACCTGAATGTTGCTGAAGGCTTTTTCCTAGCCCAATAAGTTGTTTTGTCAACCCCTCAATCAGGGTTGACAGGTTTCCAGTGGAAGTCACCAACTCATGTGCAGAACCTTCTGTAGTACTGCCCATACAAGTCTCCTGCTCCATAGACAGACTTAGAAGCAAACAAAATGAATAAAACTTATAAAAATTAATAAAGCACGAAGACCAGCTTACAGGAACAGACTACACTTTAATATGAGCACTTTCATCTGCGTAAAACCATCTGACTTCTTCAGATTAACTGAACATAAAACATCACTTCCTTTTATACAAAAACATCACTTCCTTTTATACAAAATCAGCCACATGATCCCTGAATAATGCATTTCTTAAAAGCTTTACATTCAAATGAAATAAAATAAAATCCACTACCACACCACAGTACCTTCTTCAATACAATCAGGAATGTTTGTGCAACATAGAATAAATAAAATAAAGTGCAATATGTAAGTTTGGCCATAGCCTGTTCATTTACACAGACCCTATTAAATATAACTTATTTGAGAATGTCTTCAAATATGAAAATCTGCCTTTAATTTTAGTAAGCTAAAAATGGAGGCCATATCATTGAGTCCATGTGGGTGTGTGGCATCACATCTCAGTTGCCACACTTGCTCCTTGTATTCAAGGAACAATGGGGTGGGCCCCCCCCCCCTGGTTCACTACTTTTTCCAATGCACTGAATTTAAAGTGGTGGTTGGAAAATTTATGGATATGTTTTCTTAAGGCATTATTCATGTTGCCTTTTTATATGTCATACAGGTGTTGGTAAATGCATTTATTAAAGGAGTTAATGGTCTTCCCTATATAAAAATTGTTGCATTGTTGGCAAATAGCAACATAAACCAAACTATTGCTTAAACAATTGAAATGCTTTTGTAAAGTCACTTTACCATAGCCTTTGATGTAAACAGTGTTGTTTTCCAAAATATAGGGACATTGGGTACAATGTCCACATTTTTTCATGTGCCTTTTTGTTTTAACAACACCCCCTCTTTCCAGCAGGTTTGTTTATGCTCAGATCTTTTTTGTATATTATCAAAGGTTTCTCCCCTACTTTTTTAAGATTTTATTTATCACTACTGAAAATAATTTGTATAAAAGGAAGTGATGTTTTATGTTCAATTAATCTGAAGAAGTCAGATGGTTTTACGCTGACGAAAGCGCTCATATTAAAGTGTAGTCTGTTCCTGTGAGCTGGACTTTAGAGTATGACAAGGCTAGAGGTGGAAGAGTCCCTGATGAGGATGGTTATACTACCTATTACGTTATTTGTTGAACTGTGTAGAAGCCTTGTTTGGAGTGTTATTTGGGAAGAGATTTGGTGTGCAATTTGTGCAAGATTGTAATATTTCTTTAACAGAGGACCATAGTTTTTTTTTTATTGTATTTATGGTTAATTTGCAGGTTGTTGTAATATAGTTTCTTATCCAAATTCACCTGTTTTTTTTTTTGAGGTTCAGAAGTTCTTTGAATTGCTGTCGATTTTGAAGTGATGCACATTTTTGTCATTCCTTCCACGCTTTATCTCTGTTTTGTGTATAAATTATACTGTTAGTGGAAGGCCAAGCTGGATGGTTTTCTTTCTTGGTGGTACAAGACTATTTAGAGTACCTATGAAAATTGTACTAAATTTGTTTACTGCATTATGTAGGGGGTGTGATTTAGAATGGACAAGTTAATAAATGATAAGGTAGTTGTGAGTGTGTCTGGGCTGAAATTTTACATGTTCTGTGTTGTTTTGTAAAGTGGCTGTTTGGCTTGACAGAAGCTATGCCTGTTGATTTATATTGGGAGGTGATCACCAAGACACAGTGATAGGGTTCTGGAGGAAATTAATGTGTTAGTGTCTGATACCAGTATCAAGTTTACTGTGATACTATTAGACTTGTTATAGTTTATGGGACAGGCAAAGAGTTGCTTGAAGCCATATAAATTAATACTGGTGGGTGGGGAAGTTTGAGGTAAAGTCTAGCTAGCTAATGTTGACAGCTTCTGATATTATTTTTTCATTAGAGATTGTAGTTGATACCCAGAAGAGGATATCTTCCAGCACAGCTATATTTTTCCATGCAGAATGCAAATAATGAAAATACATAGTCATTTATAGTTATTTAGCTTTATGGCAGTGATGGGGAGCATTGCTAGAGCTGGTGTACAAGAAATCTGATAGCAGTTAGGATGCAATATAGCAAGGCCACCACCTTTTTATAGGTGTTATTTCAGAATTTTTTTATGGTAGTTTTAGTTAAGTTTCAGTGATGACTAGAATATTTGGAGGCATCCAATAATTTAGTTCAGTATTTCTGTTGTTAATGCTGTGGATATTTATGGAGATGAAGTTTAGTTTTTTTGATGTTGTAGGAGGGAAGTTCGGGAGCTGGGATGGAGAGGGAGGTGGAGTAATTGTTTCAGCTGTAGTAAAGGAGGGTGGGGAGAGGTTTTAGGTGAACATTTCTGCATATAGGTATTTTAGTACAGCATAGTACAGCTTCCCTTTTTTTTTTTTTGTGCGCGTGTTTCTTTAATCTTAATTTTCTTTTGGGCTGTTTAAAGGAGGAGTTAACTATTTTATATTTATTGTAAAGGTAGATGGCATCAAAGAATAGGCTTTGTGCAACTGGTGTAGAGTTCAGACTGATTGTTGGGGTTGTTGATTGTGAGAAAGGTGTTAATTGATTTTATTGCAGTTTGGTAGAGTGAAGTAGCTGAGGAGGAGGAGGAGGAGGAGGAGTAGAAAGGGCAGACGGCAAGTTAAGGAACACCATGTTTAGCTGTATAGGGCAGGTAATGCCAGTGCCGCAGACAGACGATTTTAGAAGGATTAACAATAAGATGGAGCGGTAAAGGCATTAAAGATAGTCATGAGGGTTCTGGATATATTTGTTGTAAAGGGCAGATCAAGTTGTGTGCTGTAGAAAATTGAGTTTTTAGCATGTACATGAGGAGCTGGGATAGTACTTGTTAAGTCAAGTAGAAAGGAGGTGGATTTATATATTTGCCAGGATGGGTAAAGAGCAGAATTGGTCATGGCTGAGAAAGGGAGGATTTTACCAGAGCAGAAGGCAACTGGGAATTATGTAGAATAGGAAGGTATTAAATAAGGTTAGTGGTTAATTGAGTGTTTATTTATGGGTGGGTGGGCAGGATAGGTGGAGTGGTGAGTGGGAAGAATCCAGTTAAGTATTAAGTAAGAGGAAGTGGTGTGAGTGGGTATTGGAGGTAGTATACTGAAATGGCATGGGCTTCAGTCTTCTTGGACAAAAACACTGCCAGAAGCAAACAGGTTGATGGAATACCTCTGAGAAAACCACTATTAAGTTGCCTGAGTTGACCTATGCAAATGTAATTCCCATTACAGTTTAAAGAAATCTACTGCCAGTAACCACTTTAATTACAACAACTCATCATCTTCTTTCAGCTGTTCCCATTAGGGGTTGCCACAGCGGATCATCTGTTTCCATTTCATCCTGTCCTCTGCATCTTGCTCTTTCACACCAACCGCCTGCATGTCCTCTCTCACCACATCCATAAACCTTATCCTAGGCCTTCCTCTTTTACTCTTACCTGGCAGCTCCATCCTTAGCATCCTTTTCCCAATATACCCAGCATCCCTCCTCAGCACATGTCCAAACCAACGCAATCTCGCCTCTCTTGCTTTGTCTCCAAACTGTCCAACCTAAGCTGACCCTCTAATATACTGATTGCTAATCCTGTCCATCCTAGTCACACCCATTGAAAATCTTAACATCTTTAACTCTGCCATATCAAGCTCTGACTCCTGCCTTTTCGCCAATGCCACCGTCTCCAACCCATATAACATAGCTGGTCTCACTACCCTCTTGTAGACCTTCCCTTTCACTCTTACTGGTACTCATCCATCACAAATCACTTCTGACACTCTTCTCCACCCATTCCACCCTGCCTGTACTCTCTTTTTTACCTCTCTTCCACACTCACCATTACTCTGAACTGTTGATCCCAAATACTTAAACTCATCCACCTTTACCAACTCAACTCCCTGCATCCTCACCATTCCTCTACCCTCCCTCACATTTACACACATATATTCTGTTTTAGCCCTGCTGACCTTCATTCCTCTCCTCTCTAAAACATATCTCCACCTCTCCAGGGTCTCCTCAACCTGGTCCCTACTCTCACTACATATCACAATGTCATCTGCAAACATCATAGTCCACAGGGCCTCCTGTCTGATCTCATCTGTCAACCTGTCCATCACCACTGCAAATAAGAAAGGGCTCAGAGCTGTTCCTTGATGTAATCCCACCTCCACCTTAAACGTATCTGTTACTTCCACCGCGGTCCTCACCAATGTCACACTACCCTCGTACATATCCTGTACCACTCTTATCTACTTCTCTGCCACTCCCAACTTCCTCATACAATACCACAACTCCTCTCTAGGCACCCTGTCATATGCTTTCTCTAAGTCCACAAAGACACAATGCAACTCCTTCTGACCTTCTCTGTATTTCTCCAACACTCTCAGAGCAAATATTGCATCTGTAGTGCTATTTTCTGGCATGAAACCATACTGCTGATCACTAATCATCACTTCCCTTCTTAACCTAGCTTCCACTACTTTTTCCCATAACTTCAGGCTGTGACTGATCAATTTTATCCCTCTGTAGTTACTGCAGCTCTGCACATCACCCTTATTCTTAAAGATAGGTACCAAAACACTTTTTCTCCACTCCTTAGGCATCCTCTGACTTTCCAAAATTTCATTAAAAAATCTGGTTAAAAATTCCACTGCCATTTCACCTAAGCACCTCCATGCTTCCACTGGTATGTCATCTGGGCCAACAACCTTTCCATTCTTCATCCTGTTCATAGCTGTCCTTACTTCCTCCTTGCTAATCTGTTTCACTTCCTGATTCACTATCCCCACATCATCCAAACTTCTCTCTCTCTCTCTCTCATTCTCTTCATTCATCAGCCATTCAAAGTACTCTTTCCATCTCATCAATACACTCTCCTCACTTGTGAGTAGGTTTTCCTCACTATCCTTTATTATTCTTACCTGCTGCACATCTTTTCCAGCTCTGTCCCTCTGTCTAGCCAATTGGTGCAGGTCCTTTTCTCCCTCTTTAGTGTCCAGTCTCTCATAAAACTCTCCGTATGCCTTATCCTTAGCCTTCGCTAGCTCTCTCTTTGCCATGCGTCACATCTCCTTATACTCATGTCTACTTTCTTCATCTCTTTGACAATACCACTTCTTCTTCGCCAGCCTCTTCGTCAGTATATTCTCCTGAACTTCCTCATTCCACCACCAGGTCTCCTTCTCCTCCTTCCTTTGTCCAAATGTCACACCAAGCACCTTTCTAGCAGTCTCCCTTACTAGCTCTGCTGTAGTTACCCAGCTATTCGGAAACTCTTCACTGCCTTCCAGTGCCTGTCTTAGCTCTTCCCTGAACTCTACCTCACAATCACCCTTTTTTAACTTCCACCATTTAATCCTTGGCACTGCTTTCACAGTCCTCCTCCTCATCTTGTTCACCAATGTCATCCTACAGACCACCATTCTATGCTGCTTAACTACACTTTCCCCTGTCACCACTTTACAGTCTCCAATCTCCTTCAGACTGGCCCTCCTACATAGGATATAATCCACCTGTGCGCATCTTCCTTCACTCTTGTACATCACCCTGTGCTCCTCCCTCTTCTTAAAATATGTATTCACCACAGCCATGTCCATCCTTTTCGCAAAATCCACAATCATCTGACCTTCTGCATTCCTCTCCTTAACACCATACCTACCCATAACTTCCTCATCCCCTCTGTTCACTTCACCAACATGCCCATTGAGGTCTGCCTCAATCACTAGTCTCTCACCCTTGGGTACACTCACCACCACTTCATCCAACTCACTCCAAAATGTTTCTTTCTCATCCATCGCACACCCAACTTGTGGAGCATATGCACTAACAACATTCAACATTACACCATCAATTTCAAGCTTCATAAACATCACTCTATCAGACACTCTCTTCACCTCCAAAACACTCTTGGCATACTGTTCCTTTAGGATAACCCCTACCCCATTTCTCCTGCCATCGACACCATGATAGAACAATTTGAACCCGCCTCCTATACACCTGGCCTTACTTCCCTTCCATCTGGTCTCTTGCACGCACAATATATCAACCTTCCTTCTCTCCATCATATCAGCTAGCTCTCTCACTATACCAGTCATACTGCCAACATTCAAAGTTCCTACCCTCACTACTACACTCCTAACCTTCCTCCTCTCTTCCTGCCTTCGGGCATGCCTTCCCCCTCCTCTTCTCCTTCAGCCAATAGTAGCCCAATTTCTGCCAGCACCCTGTTGGCTAACAGTACTGGTGGCGGTCATTGTTAACCCAGGCCTCAACCGATCCGGTATGGAAATATGAAATATCCTCCGCATAGGTAATTTGGCAGAGGTTTTATGCCAGATGCCCTTCCTGATGCAACTCTCCCCATTTATCCGGGCTTGGGACCGGCGCAAAGAAATGCACTGGCTTGTGCATCCCCAGTGGCTGGGTTCACAACTACTTTGTATTATGTACACATGCTGGATATCTACTGCTACATATTGAGTAATAAGCTACTGAGAAAAAAACTTATGGGTTAGGCCTCCTGCCAAGTCACAGAAAAATTACAGTTTAGGTTACAGTTTAGCATAATGACTGAGTACAGACTATTTACTTTACTAATGAAGGATTTGTATTTAGACCACCTTTAAGCAAACAACAAATAGGTGTAAAGAATGGTAGGTAAAATAATTTGACCTAGTTTTATCATAGGGAATTGTATTATATCATTTCCTTTTGTATTCTATTTAAATGTATTGGATCATACAACTTTTCAGCAGCTTAAACTTTTGTTTTAGTTGTTTCCAAAGGGGTGGCTAGTAACAAGCAGAGCGCACACACACACACACACACACACACACACACACACACACACACACACACACACACACACACACACACACACACACACACACACACACACAGACACACACACACACACACACACACAGTGGTTAGTAGGAAGGCATAAGAAATGTAGCTTGAGCAATGTCTTGGGAATGTGAAGAACTGCAATTAGGTGAAACGTAGGACAAGATATAGACCAGTGATGGTGAACCTTTTGGGTTCGGCATGTCAAGAATTTTGGAAAATGCCTAACTTGATTTTGCTTGAGTGTCACCCCCCCCCCCCCAAAAAAAAAAAGCAAACAAGGAAATTTAAATAAATAAATTAATTAAATAAATAAATAAAAATAAAATGGTATAGCTCTTAATACATCAGGGATAAATCTCAACAGAATCAGTGACAAATCTAGAAATAAGAGACATGGACAGTTTTAAACTACTAGCACTATTAGTTTGAGACACTGAGAAAAAAATAAATGTGAATTAAGATACATTTTCTGAAGTAAAATTAGTCTATAAACCTAATTATTGTCACTATTAAGTGTAAAAAGTTGACAGTTTTAGGAGGGATAAAGAGGAATAGTTGAGAGGAATATAAAATAGCACACTCCTAGAAATGCAGACTACTTGTCCTTTCCAGAAGTGTAACCATGAAGAGAAAACAATGTCAGCACTGCCCTTTGCAGACTCTATCAAGAAAGTATACCAAAATAGACTTAGAGGTTAATAATTTCTTTATTTCTGCAGCAGTGTTGTTGAACTGGCTCCTGGCACAAAATGCACTTCACACAAGCAACAAATGCAAAAGCAGTTTCTTTGGTAACTCAGGTGTTGAACTCTGGTGTGTCACCCAAAATGTCATGGCTTATCACCTTCGACACGTGTGTCATAGGTTTGCCATCACTGATATAGACTAAGAAGGCAAGAAGAGTTATGTGAGAGTAACAGTGGCAATGAAAAGACAGAGTGATAACACCAGGGAGGGGGTGGCAAAGATTGCAGAAGCTGAGGAAAGAAAACAGAAGAAATGGGAGCAGAGACATCTATGTAGACTGAGAGTATGGTTAGGCTAGGTACTGAATAAAAATCTATGTGCAGACAGATTATAATTATTCTTGGCAGTGAGAAAGAGAAATGATGTTAATGAGCTAAGGGGATGTGAAGTGAGAGGTGAGGAGAATCAGTACCTCTGTTACAAAACCATACAGTTCTTCATAGTAAAAGGACACAGTCACTGTATTTCTTAAACACTAGGCACACACAAAGGCCGTTAATAATTAATATAATGTACAGTTCTTACTAAATCTGAACAAAATTTTGAAGGAAGCAAAGAACACTGTCTTTAGAGACCAGTCATAACATTTTGTTGAGAAATCTGTAAATGACCATCTATAGAGGCCAGACGCGATCTGTAATGCACCATTTATAGCTGCCATCAGCAACGCCTTCTAAACACAACAGCTATCAAACTATTTTCAAAATGAGTTAGGATCTGTGGATCATTATTATTTACAAGCAATCAGGACAGCTTTGCGATATGTAGAAGGCATGAGCGTTATACTTTCGAGGGAAAAAACATAGTTTCAAACAACCTATGCAGTGAGTCTCATTTTTGTGTAACAATGAATTTCTAAATCTACAAACACGCATGTAGTAGAGAAAACATATGTGCAAAGGTACCTCTTAACTATAAGATTTTCATTATACAGAAAAAAGTTATACAAAGAGGTAGGTAGTAGTGCAGTATATGCTATGCTATAAACAAATCAGTTGAACATGAAATAAGCAGACTTATGTTGTGGCAGACTGGAGGACATACTGTATTTCCCTAAAAAGCTGCTCTGGTGTTCAAGGTCGCTAATGCTAATGTAGTAACATTCCTTGCTATACAGTGAATGTGTTTCAATGAATTGTTAAGTGTAAAGACATGAAGAACACATCTGTTTTGTAGCTAATCTAAGAAAAACAACATCGAGCAACGAATACAAATTGAACTTCTATTTATTCTACAGATTAGGTATGTGCATTTCAAATACCTAAGCTAGTGTATAATTACAACTGCCTACCTGTTATTTTTGCATTATTAATGTAATGTTTCAGATTTAACACTGACATTAACAAAGTAGAAATTATCTTTTAATAACATCATATAAAACGCTTCAATTTTCTGCAAATGATAGATGGTATAGTACAGTACAATAATAAACCAAATTTGCTTGCCCCATACACTAATATATCTTAACTCATAGGTCATATAATTTAAAGATGACTTCCTATACCTGTCAACCTCTTAGAGCAAGAAATTTGGACAAAGCCATCAATAAATTTGATACAAAGGCCCACAATAGGGACAGTTTTTAAACATCGTTCTTACAAACTTAAATAGAATAACAGGTTTTTCATTAGCATGCATTGTCTGAAGTGTATGAAGTCTGAAACTCAAATGTCTGTCATTGTTTTCTAACTTCAATCTATAATGAGTTGCCACTAATTTGCAGAAAATCACCATTCTATGAAAAATAGACCAAAAATATGAGGCAAAAATCTGGACCTTCTGCGAAAATCTGTACAGTTGAGAGGTATGCTTCATACCCATTTGAAAATTCGGTTTACCTTTATATGTGCATTCTGCACATGGGTGAACGCCATAAGCCTGAAAGGACATTTGCTAAGTTCCTAAAAATAGAGAGAAAAATGATTTGAATGTGCAATGAGCGAATGCACAGTGACATTCACTCATTGCAGATTTGGCATTTTGGGTGCGGATTGCACTATAGTGGGGATCAGGAAATGGACCCTTTCCCCACTGTAGTGTGATCTTGGAATTAGTATATTAAAGTAAGGGGTGTGGGGGGTGCAGCCCCCACATGGGGAGTGCAGGGGGGCTTGCCCACCTGCATTACAATTTGTATTTGACTTTTTTGTTCTTAAATCAGCAAACCTGCTTTTCGATTTGCTGATTTTTGAACATCGGAAACTGTTGCAGTTTTATGTTTTGTGCTTTGGATTCGCTCATATGAGCGATCGCACTTGTGATTATCAGGTTAGTAAAGGTAAACCGAAAATTCACACTAATGCAAACTCTGTTATTCTATCAACTTTCTCTGTTTGTAAGAGCAATATTTAACATTGTCCCTATTTTTGGCCCATTGTCCCCCATTCATGAAGCTTTGTCCAGAGTTCTTTCTATAAGAGGTTAAGAGGTACGCTGTTCATACTAAGTCTGTTTTCAATGTGCAACTGTTTTGTTTAGCAAATGGTTATCACTGTCTGTGCTATAGAAGGTGAAAGCAGTGTTAGTAGCATAATAGGTAGCATAATTAGCATTGGTGCAGAAGGCTGTGGGACGTACTCCCATGCCATGTAGATGGATTACTTATACTGTGTTGAACTTTAAGGGGGAGGGGGGTGCTGCATTCCTGAGTGTGTCTTCATTTAGGTTTGATGTCTAGCAACTGAACTTGTAGTTGGTTTGCCATCCATTCCCTATTGTAATATTACCAGCTTACCATTTTTTAATATAACTGTGATGACCCTCTACTGGGCCAGTAATCAATGAGGCTCAATCTTCACCACTGGCACCTGTGTGAGGGGGGGGTGGTGTTCACTGAGAGAATATCGGGTACATACACAGTATTTTCAGATGCAGCTCTCTAAATCAAGGGCAATTTCCCTTAACAGCATGCAGAGACCACACTCAGTCAAGGGCTGGTTTCTCCCTCTTCTTCCAGACCAACAATAAGACTCCTCACTGGCACAGCTATAGAGTTGGGATCTCATCTGAGTGACCAAGCCAAGGCCTCCAGCACCCTCTCTGTCCAACCAGTGCTTCAGGTCCCTGGCCAAGTAGCTGACACACACACACTCTTTGAGATTTGATTTACACATACACACACACACACACACACACACACACACACACACACACACACACACACACACACACACGCATGCACGCACGCACACACACACACACACACACACACACACACACACACACACACACACACACACACACACACACACACACACACATGGGAGAGGCTGGTACAGGTTTGCTAGCTATGCTACCTTCTTCCCAGACTATAAGGTAGTTTCCACTGCCACCAGTCACTCCTTATCAGCTACTTTAAGGCCCTTAACAAAGAGTGTCCAATCTTACTGTGTAATATTAATACTGATACAAATGGTAGTTTGACCAAGAGCAAGGCTATTAGGAGTGGCCCACACAGTATCACCAAATAAATATGCAAGTACTCTCAAAGCTTAAATATCTCTACACAAATCAGCCACAATGAAAGTTTTAAATATATTTAATAATAAAAAAGAACAAGACAATACTAAATATACATTCATAGTGACATAAGAGTTCAAAACCACAACGAATATTTAAAATAACATTGCAGTTCAGGCTCACACAAATAAAGAAAAACATCTAAACTAAGCTTCACTATATTCTTGACCGAATCTAAACGAATTATACTATTCCCTAGTAACTTACTTAATTAGAGCAACACAGGTCCAAGACAGAATACAAAATGCTCTGTCTCACTAACAGACTTCTCAAATTAATATCTAAAATATTACTGCCTTGCAGAATGACATCATTTTTGGTCATATGACTTCTAGTTCCCAGGCCAAACCCCCCCCCCAATTACTAGAAGCCAGCAGAATTTAGCATTTACCTGTAAAATTATACAGACAAGGTATTTTGCTCAGATCTTTGGCAGATGGTGGAAGTCATAAAACAATTTCATTCCTTCATGCTTCAAAAGTAGCAATTAGTTCACTCCAAGTACAATACAGAAAGCTTCCTAGTATAGACTTTGTGTCTCTAGCTGCATTGAAAACTTGGTATTTAGCCTCTTTATTGCATAGCCTATAAAGTAATTTAATTTTGGATATTTTTCTAAAGTTTGCTGGACTCAGGTTAACCTTCCAATTTCTTCTGTTAAGCATATACATGTAAATAGTTACAATAGTGCAGGTACATTTCTGTTCTCTTCCAGTAGGGCACACTGTGCTTACATTTCAAATACAACACTCTACAAATACCTTTTCAACACATCCATCCATACAAGCAGTTTCATAAACACATGACATGCAGTTCTAATACTTTGTAAGACAAGCATCTTGTACAAATAATTTCGATATTCACCAATGACATATAATTATTTACAAAATTCCAGCTAGCTGTGCTGGCAGTATCTCCTTTCATCACACTTCTTCCCTCCTTCAAAGACTCAAGCTAGTTTTTCAAGTGACCCTTGAAAAATGTTACTGGAGCCTATCTGGGAATACATTATACCATTCCCTGTCTTGAGATCCCAGCTGCCATAGCATTGCTGACCCCAGTACAGTGCTGCACTCTCATATCATATGCCTGCAACCCTAGGCTCCACTATAGTAACTTGGGATTTTGCTGGCTGGCTTGCTGTAGCCATAGATTCCCCCTCAGACTCCTCCAGCCTTATACTGCAAATACTTAGCACAAGGGCCTTCCTATCATGGTAAGGTTTCATCAGGTTAACATGGTACAGCTTGTGCCTCTATCTCCTGCCTAGCTGTTTTACCATACAGTTAACATCACTGACCTTCCTTACCACTTTAAAGGGTCCCTCCCAAGCTGCCTGCTTCTTGTTGCGTCTAACAGAAATGAGAACCATAACCTGCTGCCCCACATCATACTCTATGACTCAAGCATTCATGTCATGCAAGACCTTTTTCTGCTGTTGGGCTTCTCTCAGGTTCTCCTGGGCCAAGCCCATGAGTTCCCTGAGCCTTGTTCTGAGGTATAGGACATATGCAACAACAGACTCCTTGAGAGATTCACATTCACCATCCCATCCATCACAAATCAAATCTAGAGGTCCTCTCACCCTATGCCCATACAACAACTCAAAAGGTGAGAAACCTCTGTGTTCCTGGGGCACCTCTTTGAAAGCAAACAACAAATGGGGCAATTATTTGTCCCACTCCCTCTTATAGGGGTCTGCAAATGCCTGTAGCAGCAATTCTGACATGAAATTAGCATCTCTGTCAGTCAGTATTTCTTTTGGGAAACATACCCTGCTGAAAATCCCTAACAAAGCATTTGCTACACTTTCTGCCTAAATGGAGGACAGAGCCACTGTATCTGATAGCATAGTCTACTACCACTAGCATATACTTTTTCCCTGTGGAACTTGGAGTGATTGGAGGACCCACAATATCCATAGCAACCCTGTGAAATGGAGCCTCAATTATAGGCAAAAGCATAAAAGAAGTTTGACTTTATCTCCTGCTTTGCCTAGTTCTTGGCACTGCTCACAGGTCCTGCAGTACCTTGTTAACTTCATGGAAATCCCAGAATAATAAAAGTTGTGCATAATACATCTCTTTGTATGCTTTATGCCCATATGAGTCGCAAAGGAAATATCATGGGCTATGGCTAGAAGTGCCAGATGGCAGGCTCTGGGCACTATCAACTGCTGTATTACCTCACCTTCTAGCCCTCCCTCAGGGGTCCACTCTATATTTACAGTACCCCCTAATCCTAATATATAGATTCCCCTTTTCCTTGAGAATCAGGTACCTCCCTGACTATCTCCCTCAAGCGTTGTAATGTAGGGTCTGAGAGCTGAGCCTGTCTCAACTCTCTCTTTTTGTAACCCTTCCCAGCTCCCCTTCCACAGGAATTCTAGTATCCTCTGACATTGGTGCCTCATTGTCAGCCTGGGTACTACTACTCTTCTCTGCCCTTGCAGGCACTCTCTCCAAGAGAACATCAGTACCCAAAAGCAGCTGTGGTTCACCTTCAGTCTCACTGCTACAGGGTAGCTCCCTCCCTGATGTAACCACCTCTCCAGTCCTGGTTTCAAGTATGCAGTCTTTCTAGGATTCCCCCCAGGCTATCAGACCCACATGCCTATTTCCAAGCCTGACTGCATGTCACCGCATACATAGAAGGTACTGCATTATCCAAATCATTCCCTATCAGGACATCTGCAGGGATATCCTCAAGCACACCTACTTGCTTTCTTCCTTTTCCACCCTCCCAGTCAAGCTAAACCGTAACCATAGGTATTTGGAATGGGGTCCCTCCTAACGCTCTGCCTATATTAGGCTGCCTAAACAAGTAGTACTCCTCTTTAACCTTTGCAGGCTTCACAATGGTTAGGTCTGAGCCTGTGCCTCTCTTAGCTGTGGCCTGTTTACCATTTACTAAGACAGGATATAACCTCTTCTGGTAGTTTGGTACCCTTGTTGTCTTGAGACAATTTATGCTGGCATTCTGTCATTCCCACTTGCTAACTCCCCTTCCTTTTGTTCTCCACCTTGCTTCCATGGACATCTATATGCTACATGGCCCCACTGGTTACATTTAAATCATTTAACCCTTGATCCTGGCCATGTACCTGAACTAGTGGCTTCTCCTGTTACTGGTAGACTCTTCTGGGGTGGTTTAGACTGCCAAACTTGGGTTACCTTATGCCCATGTGCAGCACTGGGTATCCCTTTCCTGAGCAGTGATGCCCTGCTTGCTAGGTAAAGATCTCCCTTTTCCCCCAACTCATCTGTTGTGTTGCATTCTCTATCTGCCATCCAGATTCTCATGTCATCAGGCAAAGTGCTAAGGGCTCATTCCCTCACCAAAAGGCCTGCCAGCCCTTCAAAAGTGGTGAACTAACATCCACTCACCCACCTATGAAAATAAGTGCTTAACTCAGCAACATAATCACGCAAACGTTCATCTGTCTTGCGTCTATGCTCACAAAACTTTTTTTCTATAAGCTTCAGGTGTTAACTTAAAACACTTTAATAAACAATTGTCAACTGTATTATAATTTAAGCAATCAGTATCAGACAACTTAGAAACAACAGTTACAACTTTAGCATGGTGTAAGGGGGTCAGGAACTGTACTCAGTGCCCTTGGTCAGCATTATACTATTTGCATACCTTTTCAAACATATGAATAAAAGTATTGAAATAAACTATTGAAATTATCACCCTCTGAAATTTGTGGTAGAAATTTACTGACCTTTATTGCTTTTGAGGTTCAGTTATTCCCTTCTCGATTACCGCCATGACCCTGGCGAAGAGTCAACATCTCCATTTCATGTTGCCTCTGCCTCTTATTTTTTTTTTTTTTTGGCTTCCAGACATCTGAGTCTCTCTTCTGATTCTAATTCTAAATGCTGCAGCCCCTCTGCTGATTCTGCTTTGACCTCCAAACAGCACAGTCTCTCTTTTGATTCTAGTTCTAAATGTTTGGCCTCCAGTTTAAGTCTTTTTAACTCCAGACAGATTTTGAAGTCATCTGAGGCAAAGTTAAACTGTCCATTTTCTGAGAGTTGTACATCCCCAAGGCCAGTCTGGTTGTCTTCCAGGCTGCTGCTCTGTGATGCATCTTTGACTAAGGCTGCAGTTATTTCCACTTTAGTCAGGTTGGCATGCACCAGTCCTTTGGAATGGCACACCTCAACCAACTGGCTCCTTCTCAGCTTGCCATAATCCTTTGCTGCCATCCTTGCCTGCTCTCCCTGACTAACTAAGCTAACAAAAAATAAATAAAACTATTGTGATATGAAACTCTGAATGTCTATCATGTGGCTGATTGAGAGTACAAACACCTTATTTAGTAACCACTGTTTACAGGCTACAGGAGTTCAATATCCAAACCACTAAATCCCAGTATGTGATATGGTGATCCCACCACTGCCAACAAAATGTGATGACTCTCCACTGGACCATTAATCAAGGAACCTCAAGCCTCACCATTGGCACCTCTGGGGGGACGTTCACTGAGAGGATGTCAAGTGCACACACAGTATTTCCAAATGCAGCTCTCATCATCATGTTCAATGTCCCTTAAGAGCATACAGAAACCACAATCAGTTTAGGGCTGGTTTCTCCCTCTTCCTTCAGATCCCCAATAAAACTCTCCACTGGCACAGTTATAGAGTTGAGATCTCAGCTGAGTGACCAAGCCAAGACCTCCAGCACCATCTCTGTCCAACCAGTGCTTCATGCCCCTGCCGAAGTAGCTGACACACACTCTTTGGGGTTAGATTTACACACTCACAGCTGGGAAAGGCTGGCACATGTTAACTAGTTATGCCCCCTTCTAATCAGACTATAAGGTCATTTCTACTGTCACCAGTCACTACTTATAACCTACTTTAAGGCCCTTAACAAAGGGTTTCTAATCTTACTGTGTAATATTAATAATAATACAAATGGTAGTTTGACCAAGAGCAAGGTTATTAGGAGTGGCCCACACAGTGTCACCAAATAAATATCCAAGTACTCTCAAAACTTAAGTATCTCTGCACAGATTAGCCACAATGAAAGGTATAAATATATATGGCAATGCTAAATATATATTCACAGTGACATCAGAGTTCAAAACCACAAGAAATATTTAAAATAATAATGCAGTACAGGCTCACACAAATAAAGAAAAACAGCTAAACTAAGCTTCACTATATTCCTGACTGAAACTAAGAGAATTACACTATTCCCTAGTAACTTACTTGATTAGAGCAAGGCGGATGTGTGGTGAATGGGTCTTCTTGTTGTTAGGTCCAAGACAGAATAGAGACTGCTCTGTCTCACATAGAGACTTCTCAAACTAATATCTAAAATATTACTGCCAGGATTGCTTGCAGAAGGACATCATTTCTGGTCATATGACTTCTAGTTTCCAGGCCAAACCCCCAATGCATTTAGCATCTACCTGTAAAAATGTAGGACAAGGACATTTGCTCAGATCTTTGGCAGATGGTGGAAGTCATAAAACAATTTAATTCCTTCATGCTTCAAAAGTAACAATTAGTATACTCCAAGCACAAAACAGAAATCCTCCTAGTACAGACTTTGCGTCTCTAGCTACATTGAAAACTTGAAAGACAGCCTCTTTATTGTGTGGCCTATAAAGTAATTTAATTTCTGATATTTTTCTAAAGTTTGCTGGACTGTGGTTAACCCTCCAGTTTCCTTTGTTAAGCATATACATTTTTTTCATTTTAGTGCTATTAACCAAAATATACCAAAAACTTCTTCTCCAAACTTGAAACACTATTAGGAAAGTTTATTTGGCATCCAAAAAGTACAAGAATAAAACACACTAAATTAACATTACCCAAACAAAAATGGGGCCTAGGCCTACCTGAATTCCAAACATACTACAACATACTAAACGCTAGTTGAATTACACAAATAGCAAATTTTGAACCATCCAACAAAGCATGGTATCCACTATGGATTAAAATATATTACAACCATCTAATCTCATGCAATTTAAACCCTAGAGCAGTACCCTTTCTAAATTCCAAGACTTTAAAGCATTTTAAGGTTCATCCCATAATAATAAGAAACACAGTAATATTTCAAAAGCTGGTAGCCTCCCTAAATCTTAAAGATACTTTGGTATTGGGACAGCCAGTACACCTTAATCCAAATATTAAATTAAACAACACTATATTAAACCTGAATTAGTATCCAAAAATTAAAAATATCACTGTATGGGACCTATACAAGATCAAAAGTTTCTCATTTGACAATATTAGACAAAAACTTGAAGTAAATAAAAACTATAATACCATAATTAACCAATTAATATACCTGATCAACACAATTACTATGAATGTCAAAATAGACAACCAAGACATGCAGGTATATCAACAAATTATTAACCTGCTACTGTCGAGATCTAAAATGTTATCATATACATATAGATTAATAACAAAAATTTGATATCAAGATGCAATTCTATATTCCAAATTTTGGGAAGAGAAAAATAATAAGATAACTGATGAACAAAAATCTGATGCTATTGAACTTACTTTGAAATTATGATCAATAACAATGCATATCACACACCAATTTTTCTTAGCAAAATTAATCCCTCCCACTCCCCTTATTGTACCATATGTCAAAACAGTGTTGCTGACACCCTTCATATTTTTTGGAGCTGTAAAAATGTTTTCAAGCTGTGGTGTTCGCTAAGAACCAAGTTAGAAAAAAAGGGATACACCAAATCTACCCTGTCATGGGAAATGGCAATTTCACATATATTCACTAATAATTTCTCATATGAAAATAAACTCATCATAGTCGCATTGTGTGCAATGATCAAATCATATATAGCCCAAAACTGGTTAGATAGAAGTAAAATCACATGGGAAGAATTTAAAGGAATAGCTATAAAATACTTATTAGCCAGCAAATTAATTACAAGAAGCCAAAAAAAAACTATCTTACTATCAGAAACATTGGAAAACACTTTTAGAAATCCTAGGACAAAATTGATTTATGACCAAGGGACTTCACCATCGATATTACTTTACATAATTAAAGGAAACTAAAGGCAATTATTATAGAAATACCTACAATAACAGTGTACAGGTCATGGCAAACACATATAAGATGAACATTAATGTGACATCAATGTATATATTGTACATAGTTAGTGCAAGACAGAATGTTTATTTAGATAGACTAGAATATCTGGTTGCAATGTTTTAATGTCACATTTTCGATATGTTGTATACTTTCTTTATGTAAATGTATGTTTTATAGCTCATTAAGAGCAGCTTGATTATTAGACAATTCTGTATAATTGTTACCCTAACATTAATGATTTATGTTATGTATATCGTATTTGGACGACTGAAACTTGATATTCTAAGTACCTTGTATGTATATTTTCTGTGTCATTCTTTTCTTGTATTTAAATAGAAGTGAAATGCAATAAAAATTATATTTAAAAAAAAAAGCATATACATTTAAACAGTTACAATAGTGCAGATACATTTCTGTTCTCTTCCAGTAGGGCACACTGTAGTTACATTTCAAATTTAGCACTCTACAAATACCTTTTCAAAATGTACATCTGTACAAGCAGTTTATGTACATATGATATGCAGTTCTAATAGATTTGTAAAACCAGCATCTTGTACAAATCAATTCAATATTCACCAATGACATATAATTATTTACAAAATATCTCCTTTCATCAGAATAGCCTAGGCAATTTATTCTTCAAGGCAGTAGGCACTGAATTTGTAGATGAAACAATGAAATGTAAAGTTGTTTGCTAGCAATAACCTCTTCATTAGTTACAGATCTCTTTAATGTGGCACTATTCAGATGAGTTGTACTTCTGCAGAGATTGTGCATATTGACAGATACAGAGTGGCCTTTTATGGGTGAAATGCTCTGGAAAGGGCAGTTTTGTCGTTATTGATTCATACACTTTGCTTCATTATTTCCTAGAAAAATGTTCAAAACTACAACTTTAAACCATACTCTAATAAGTGGTACAGTATTATATAAGAAATATAATTTAATACAGTCAGGAAGACAAATCAAACACATGCATGCCTGCATGGCCCTAAAATGTGCACAAGAGGTCTATGGTTTGAAAACAGCTTGAAGGTAAACTTTATCTGCCACTGACCAGGTGCATTTTCTTTGAATGTGGGTTTCAATGCCATTTCACTGAGTGTGAATTTGAAGTGCAGAGAAGTTTACTGCTCATGGGAAGTCTGTTTTCATTGTGAGGCTATATTGTTTTGTTTCGCAAATGTCTATCAGTGTTTGTGCTATAAAATTTGAAATAAAAGTTTTAAATTAAATCCAAACATCTGTAATCAATGCAGAAGTAAAGAAAACATTAGCATGCACACTGGCATGTTTGAACAGTGTTTATGGTCACTAGGGAGAAGTAGCCAAGTAATGGGACACCAGAATGGGTGGCGGTGGGGGGGCTGCTGTTTGTGTATAGGATTTAATCTACTACCCTGCCTAGGGGACATTTTGACCATGATCCAGCTCGGTCTCCCACAGCTGGAGCATTTTTTCTCAAAGTTATTTTCAATATTCTTTTGTAGTAGTTTTTAAATTTAGGCTCTTTTGAAATACACAGATTAATAAAACAATTGAGAAGTCCAAATTGTTTTCTAACTTTCTTAGGTCCATGACAATTGTGCAAACTATATGCTGAAATCGAAGTAGTGACACCGGCACCTTTAATGAATATTTTTTCAGTGTTGTCTATCATCTTCTTCTTCTTCTTTTTGCAGTAATTTCAGGACTCTAGGAATTCTCTACCTACACTTCTTCGATGAAAACTAATAAACCACTAAATTTTATTCCAAAAGTTACATAGCAGAAAAAGAAGATTAATTAATGTAGTGGTTTGTTGTTTCTTAATTTTGAGAAACAAGAATGAGGCAGCAATCAGATTTCTCAAAAATAAAAACACTTTTGCAGCTGTAGTTTTCCTTAACTTTATTTAAAATCATTTTCATCAGTAGGGAACTAATTTCTCCAAATCTCCAACAGAGAATTATAATAAGGATGGGGGGCAGGGGCACTGCTTTCTCCTTATCTACAACACATAACTACAGTAAGGACATGGAAGCAGGGATACACATTTTCCTTATCTCTTTGCTACACTGGAAACTGCTATTTTAATTGATTTTTGAATAACTGTTTTTGTTAAATATTTATTCAGAAAACTACCTGCTGAAGAATTGTTTGGGGTTATAAGAAGGAAAGTAAATCATACCAGTCATGTGACTACTATGCAACTAATTTTTCTTACAATTTTTTTCACTGTCTGTAAAAAGCCATCTGTGTTTGCTGCAATGAGGGAATGCCTGAATTAAGTAATTATTCAGTATGTGATATAAATCACCTTAAACTTGGAACCTTGAACAGTTACTATATTGTAGTATATTAAACTTAGTGATTTTGCTCTGAAACTTGGACAAAGATACCCTTGTTATGCACCCTTCTGACATCAAATAGGGGCATAGCAAGTTTTGTTATTCATACATTTTCAGGGATGTTATCGTCTTGTCCGTCACTACAACATACACAGAGAGCACCACAGAACAGCAGTGAGAATCTAGAACAGCTTTGAAAGTTAAAAAACACTTTTTGCAGACACACACACACACACACACACACACACACACACACACACACACACACACACACACACACACACACACGCACACATCAAACTGAAGTGGCAGCAGCTTTTAAAGATATTAGCCCATAAGAGGTACACTTTGCTTCTGGCTGATGTCTGTGTGGTAGTGCTAAGTGTTTTATGGCTTTCCAAACAAACACTTTGTGTTCCTAAACATTTTCCTGTAACTAGAAGTACATATCAGAAACTGAAACTGTTTGTACTACAAAGAATTATTATAATGTCAGTCCAGTCATAAATAGATAGTTATGTGTTTTGACAAGGATGGCAAGATTCATATCTTAAGCTTTCTTTTACTCTACTTTTGAGGCAAATGTTTTAACATCTATATCTTGAACACATAACTACTTGGTTATGATTAGAACCCCGATCACAACCCTCTACTTATGAGATTCCGTACTTAATAATTATAATTTATATTAATACATACTAGCAGGCTTCACAGTCATTGCACATAAGTTATTTGCATCAAAATAGTGACACTAGATAGGTCAGAGTTAAATTTACTACTATCCTTTGTAGGTTCTGGGTAAAGACAGCCATACTTACCCACGAAAAAAAGTACTTTGTCCAATGACAATTATTTTGTTGAAGCCTTAAGGGTATACAGTAATAAACATTTGCTGAAAGGCCAACCTTACATTACTGATTAGCATGTTTGACCACTCCAGGCCAAACAGACTGAGAAAGTATTCCTTTTCTTTCACTCATTCTATAGACCATGATGATGATGACTGCTTATAAAATTTTCCTACAATGTCTATAGTTCTGTTAAGATTTTAGTCTTTATTGTTTCACTGAGTAAATACATTTTATATAACATACTTTTAGACATAATTTTATACCCTTTTGTTTGCAAAGACAAAGCCTAGATAGCATTTGTCATTAATCTTATCTTTACTAATAAACTGATTTTTATGAGAGGTTGCATTCTTATGATCCTTTTATCCCATTTTCTGGCATATCATGGCTACTATCCACTTTAGCCCAAGATACCACACATCCTCTGCAGTTACTCTCCTTCCTTTTACTGCTGTCTTGAAATATATCTTAAGGGGCATATTTAAGATGCCTGCACATGGTAATGATGTGCAATGGTGTTTCAAGAAACTGTATGCTTCTGCGTAAGCCCACATTGTACACCCTGCCATCATGCACCGCACTTTAACCAGTGAATCATGGGAGACCACACCAGCCTATGTTAGGGTGCTTCTGATTTCCCTGGGTCACCCCCCAAGGTGGTTAAAACCTTGCACCTGCATTGGTCCTCTGGCTGGACAAGTTTGCCTTTGAATATAGATCATAGATTGTCTCCTCCATTTGTGCTCTAGCATTATTTTCCTTGTTATTTTACATGTTATAGGTGTCTAGTCACTACTTTCATTTCCTCCATCAACATAGAAAACATAGCTATATCCTACTTGTCCCTGGAAGGGTTGGAGGTAGTAGGAGACACTCCTTCATTGAGCTGGTATCCGTAATATCCATTATTTAATTTTGATTGGAATGGCAACCTGGAACTAACTGCAGAGCTTGATCAAAAAGTGCTTCTAGATCACACATGAAAGAGACTTATGGCTATTGGATTTAACTGATTATCAAACAATAAAAAATGAGTCTGTGAACAACTACTGTCATATAAAAACAGTTGTCTCTGGATTTCCATGAATAATATTTTCTTTGAGCAGTGATTATAGACTTGGAGAATAAAAGAGCTATATTTCTGATAAGTACATCTGAGTGATGTGCCCATGTTTAATCTGCAGTTATAGAGCTGTACCAAGCATGTAGACATATAGATAGGCAAATGGGATGCAACAAGATAGACTTCATAACTGGACAGACAGTATGAGGATCCCATCTCTCAGAATTTGAGTAATCAAAATTGCATTACTTTTTCCTTTGCTTATTCATCTGCCTTTCAACCTCTGAACATTAAAATCCTGGCATCAGACTTTAAAATCCTACCTGGGCAGAAAGAAGAGCACTTTCATGCTTTTTACAGTAGAAGTTTTTAAGGCTATGGACAACATAATCTTTGTATAGGGTAAATATAGTTATTAAGTAATGTATGCTATTGTAGATGCCTTTAGAAAAATGCCAATATATATCTATATATATATATATATATATATATATATATATATATATATATATGGTTCCACTTCATATCATCGAATTATCATTTCATCAAATTTCAAATCATCGAGACCAAATCTATGAAAAATCATTTCATCGAAAATTCATATCATCGAATCTCAAATCATTGAAAACTATGAAGCAACTACAAAGAACATTCCACAAAGTTTTTACTACATTTATGCAGGGGGGCAAGCCCCCCCTGCACCCCCCCATGTGGGGGGGCTCCGCCCCCACACCCCCCGTAAATAAATATACCAAGTCCAAGGTCGCACTACAGTGGGGGAAAAAGGTAATTTCCTAACCCCACTGTAGTGCGACCTTGGAGTTGATATATTTAATTACGGGGGGTGTGGGGACGGAGCCCCCACATGGGGGGCGATAAACATAGTAAAAAGTGTCTGAGATGTTATTTTTAGTTGCTTTATAGTTTTCAATGATTTCAGATTTGATGAAATGAGTTTTCGACAATTTGGTCTCGATGATTTGAAATTCGATGAAATGATAATTCGATGATATGAAGTGGAACCATATATATATATATATATATATATATATATATATATATATATATATATATATATATCATACTGGACAGCAAGTATCTTTTTTCTTTGGTGACCTGAGACCAAACCAATGCCTGGTCAAGAGACTTTGTCATGATGACACATAGGGAAAATTGGGATTGTGGGAATCAAAGTCAGGGCTGTTGCAGGGTCTAGCTTTAACAGCACATGGTCTTGAACCTCCATGTCAAACTGCCAGATGTAAGCTGATTTTCTTACTGGCAGTAGGACCAAATAACAAGCAATATATACCTTCTCAATATACTTTCAACAAAAAAAAAAACACCAGCTTAAAGTCAACATCATCTAATATTTTTACCAGTTCCAGACAAAGGAGCTGGTAGAGATTTTCATCTTTCTTAACAGTTCATTAAGCATCTCTAATTTTCTCCATTACTAGCTGATAGGTGCAAAATGAGTTTAATATTCACTTGGTATCTTTCAACATTAACTCTGGACTTATCTTCAGTAAAGACTATTTTCTTTTCTTTTCTTATTCTATCTTCTCTTCATTCTCCTCTTCATTTCTCAATTTTTTTTACATTTTTCTGAAGATTCTACTTGTGGTAGGCACCCAGTGCTTTATGTAAAGTGTCACGTAACTTGGCTAACACAATCACAAGTTAACACATACCTTGCAGATGCATCTAGCTTTTGGGAAGTCATCATAGGTTTGGTTCCAAAATGGCTTCCATCTAGCAATAACCATTAGTCTGAAATATGTCCAACCATCCAGAGTGATTTGCATATAGGATTTTTTTCTCTACTCCAAGGAAATACAAGTCCTAAACAAAATCGTTGTGTACTATAATAATGTATTTTTAGATATCTTCTAACTGGAGAAAAAAATGGATAAAACATCAATGCTGAAGGTACCTCTGCTAAATGCCTAAGTCTCACTAATGGAATGGGCAGTGCAGAAACCTTTTTTCTACTTGAATGATGTTGATATCTGTACCACTGCAAAAACCTGGTTTAAAGATCCAAAAGAAATATCAGACATTTTAAGGTATACCGCCTTTCATTCTTCAGATTAAAGGGGTGAGACTGTGATGTCTTGATGTTCCCAGAAGAACATTTAAATACCAGAAGTCAAGAAAATAACTCAGGAATAGAACTTGTTCATATGACAATAAATGTTACTGGTATAGAATATCTTACAAGAACCTAAAATACACTAGCTTTAATGTCTACAGAGCATGAGGATTTTATGGCTAAATACCAGGCTGTAAAAGTCAATGAAAACATAAAACCTGTAGGGAATTACAGCAACCCAAACAATGAATAGATAAAGGGGGTAATTCAATAAAGCCTACACAGAACTATTCTCCGTGTAGGAATAGTTTTAATGCTCACACATGGAACATGTCCGCCAAGCGATCCAGGAAACAAGGCTGGGGGTGTGCACGAATCATGGATGTGATCGCAGAATGCAAATCACCTCATCTGCTGGTGAAAAACATGCAAATGAGGTGATTTTGTGATCCAGGAAGCAGACAGGCATTAGTGTAGGTGCTGTGTCTGCATGAAAAATCTATGCAGTTACTAACCGTGTACCAAAATGTAAAAATAAAACAGGGGCTGTGACAACTCAAGTAAAAGGATGTATTAGGCGCACTAGGAATGCCAATGGGCAAAACTATGGACATTGACATTTAAAAGTGATGCAATTAATGAAAAATTAAACCCTGTTTTTTACCACATATGTCACATTTAAGCCATGTGCAGCAACGCACAAACATAGTAGGTTGTAAAAAAAAAATAAATAAAATAGTAAAATATGATATTTAAAGCTATATTGCGTGAATGGGCATACCTTCGTTGAAGGTTGTGCATCAGGGCTGGCAACTCGGCACGTAAAAATCAACTGCCAATAATTAGCGGACCGGAGTTCCGCTGTGGCGACCCCTAAATGGGAAAAGCCGAAAGACATAACAACATTGAAGTTTCTCATTATACTGGACAGCATGCAGAGTAATAGAATGGCAGGTTATAGTAGTTGCTAAGGACATAGGCTCTGGTATAGTGCAGTATCTAGGGTATACACAATTAGGTGTATGTAAATGAGATAAGTTTATTGAATAGCAAAATGGGCCATCGTGTCTGCAGGTACTAACTGTGTAAGGGCTAGAAACATGGTAGCGTAGGCAGAAGAGATAGCTGACATGAAAAGGGTGTGCGTTAGGGTTTGTGTAAGCACATTGGAGCTCAGCAGCTCCTGTTTGCACTCAGCTAAGCACAGCTAAGCAGGGGGGAGTGTCTGTTGCTGCTAAGATATGCTTAGCTGATTAAAGAAAAGCTAAGCGAGCTCATGTACAGGAGAGGGACCTTTTTGCTTCTCAATGTTTATATTAGCTCCACGAGTTTGCGCGGAGCACCACAGGGCTTAGAAGTAGAGGAAATTAAAAAAAAATAGCTTGGAAAAGGCAATCAACTATAAATGACTAATAACTGCTGTGCCACTCACACTGGCCCATTCAAACCCCAATAATGTAGCTGGCAGGTGGAATGTATCACAGTCAGCCAATCACACAGGCTGCATCTGCAGCACACCAGTATAAAGTATGCAGACACCTTTCAATCTGATTTTCCCCACATACTCTACACCTTTGGAGTACACACTTGGTAATTTTAACTGACAAAATGATAGGAGCTGCTGCTGCTTTGCTACATCTCTATGTGTTAAAGGCTGATGTTAGTGATGATGATGATGATGCTGCCAACCGGCCCAGACTGAGGAGGAGAAGAGTGTTCAGACCCTGGGTAACCTTTCAGGGGCTACATAAGCTGGAGATAGCAGAGCACTACAGGGTGGACAGGGACATACTACACCAACTCACTAAGCTCTGCCACCTGCACCTCAGACCCAGAGACAACAGAGTGGGAACCCATGCCAGTAGAAAGAAAGGTATGTGTATACTTAAGAATACTTGCTACAGCTACTTTCCAAAGATCTACTGGGGACATCACAGGGATCTCACAGGCATCCGCATCCAGGGTACTCCACCAGTTCCTAGATGTCATGCAAACACATGCCAGTGAGCACATTTATTTCCCCAACACCTCTGAGGAGAAGACCACCAATATGCATCTCTTCCACCATGTAGCACACTACCCAGAGGTAGTGGGTGCCATAGACTGTACTCATGTGCACATCAAAGCACCACCCATGAGAAGGGTTGAGTCTATGTCAACCACAAGGGGTATCACTCCATCAACTGCAGGATGTGTGCAATGCTCAGGGCATTATCATCAATGTGTGTGCTGGCTGCCCTGGCAGTTATTACAACTCCCACATCTGGCATGCATCACAGCTGTAACAGGCATTTGCCAGGGGGGACATCCCGTACAGCCATCTAGTGGGAGATGCTGGCTATGTACAGGAACAGTGGATGATAACACCCATCAGAAATGCACACACACACCCACTGCAGAAAGCCATAGTGAAGCACACACATAAACTAGGAATGTTGTAGAGCATGTGTTTGGGCTGCTCAAGTCATGTTTCCACTGCTTTGACATATCTAGCGGACCCCTGCAGTACTCTAAAGCTACATGTGCACACATGTTCATAGTATCTGCCATGTTACATAATATGATCCTGCAGAAACAGCTGCAGCAGGAACATCACAGGGATAAGGCACACAGCCCCCTACCATTGTCAAGGTCCCCACAGGCACAGAGGGACTCGGAGGAGGAACCCCCTGAAACTGTCCCTGTAGGTAGATGTAGGCATGCCCAGTATGCCCTAGCCTTGGCAAAGAGATAATGCATAGCACATACACTGACACCCCAAGGACCCAGGGACTGACACCTCACTCTGACTCACACACACACAGTAAAAAGGATACTACAAACATCACACTACCTGTAACTTACCATGTATAGACTATGTACTGCGTGCATCTGACAGTGTCAGCCCTGAATCACTATCCTCACAACTGCTCCAGGCACAAGTTAAGTCACTCTTCTTAACAACAAGTGAAAGGAGTAGTAGACTGTAGTAGCATATCTATGGTATTGCTGCATGTATGTAAGGGAATGGGGTGGACTACCGGATTACCAGCAAACAACTGACAGCTATGTGGGACAACAGGAAATGCCTGCCAAATACTGGCTGCCTCAGAATATGCAATAGTCCCCAAAGTGCCAAAACTCACTGCAATATATGTGGGGGACTAAGAAACTGCGGTGTCACAGGTCATATGCATGGATGTCAATGTTGGAATCCCATACATACCTCCCAGCCTCTCACAGCAAGTCATCTGTACAAAGCCATAAAGAAATGTGTGGCAAAGGCCCACAAATAGGGACATTTATGAAATATTGCTCTTACAAACTTAGACAGTGATATTAGAACAGGTCTTGCAGTTGCATTAAGTGTCTCAAGGATAAGAAGTCTGAAACTCAAGGTCTGTCATTACTTTCTAATGTCGGTCTTTAATGATACACCAATATTTTCCAGGACAACCACAATAGTATGCTAAATGGACCCAAAATATGAAGCAAACATCTGGGCAGTCTGTGGAAATTTGTACAATTGAGAGGTATGCCCCTCTCCCCCAACACACCTGTGTTCCCATAGAAATGTAGTAATATTTATGTTTGTAGGGAAATAGCAGACCACACATTCCCATGGCTGTCACATTCAACTTGCTTACTTGTTCCATGTCCACAATATGTAGGGATCAATGTGCTTTGTGCATGGCTAATACTGTCAGGAAGTAGACAGTACTTACTGCTGGCTGTTGTGGCTTAGTGGTCTAAGTACAGTACTGTGGTTGACAGCAGCTGTGGTTTGAGACTGGCCATGCCAACTATTTTCTTTGTCAGCTACACCTATGGTAAGAGTTGTACACACTGGCCAGAAGTCAATATTTGTTACTGCAGGAAAGGTGGACAATGGCGGGACAATGGGCCACACATATGGACAGTACACAGCTTGGAGTAACATACACAGTGCCTAGTAGAACAACAGGTTGTGACAAGTCAGTGTAGTGCCAGGTTATAAATGGCTGCCACGTTACTGTCAGTACTGACAAGTCAGTAGGCATCATCCATATCCCTGAAATGACAGGGTGTCACAGAATGTCCACACGTATGTCTCATAAATCTGTTCTGCTTCTCATAACATTGCATTTGCCTGCCAAACTATGTGCAAAACAATAAAGGTTGATGTGAAACATCAGTGAGACAGTTGAGAAGCAGATGTCATACCCAGAAGAAAATGAAAGTTAATAGAAAAACATTCTACCAACTGTCTATGTTTGGAAGAGCAATAGTAACACCCTGTCCCCATGTCTGGGCCTGTGTCTGACTGTTATATATGGACCTGTCCAGATGTCATTCTGTAAGAGTTTGCCAACTATGGCCAACATGTAGCCTTACAATAACACTGCAACACAAGTCTTCTGAGGAACACAGCAGATGTAGGGGGGCAATGATGGGCAACCTGCTAAACAGGTACAGTCAGAGGTGTGAAGTCCATAAACCTGTGTGTGATGATATGACTTCTACCCCACTCACATCATAACTACAAATACATAACAGCAGCAACTGTGGACATAGCCTGTAACTGGATTACAGAAGGACAAAGAGACACATATATGGGGAAGGGGAACCACTGGCCACACAAACAGAGAATGTGCACACCACAATTTGTGTAGTAACATAGGTTCACTGCTGTGTATGGAGTCAGTAAACAAATGTCTGTCAGTAGCTCATCACATTACTCTATACTGCTCTACTACTGACATACCAGGAAATCACAGTGCTATGCAGAATATACCACACATATTATGGAAAACTCTGCTTAGTCCAATGCACTCTGTACCCACACTAGGACATGACTCAGTAAATAAGGACAGCACACAGCCAGGAGATCCCCAGCCAGGATATCACTGAGGTACTGGACTGTTTACACAGGTTCAGCAGCCAATCGGCTGCAGCATACAAAATTCTGGACCAGAGTACAGCTAGCTCTGGAATGGAGTCCAACTCTTTCTATTGAAACTCATACTGGGCATGCTCCTACACTTAGAGAATTACAGGCCATGTGTAAACCCACATCTGACAATACAACTCTGTTGTTGATATATGTCTTTGCATACTGATGTCTATGTACACCTTGACTGTCTCTCCTAACCCGCATCAGACAGAATTACCCTCAGCTATCTGGAGGTGGCACATATGTGATATATCTGCATCTGTTGAGTGTGATATATATATATATATATATATATATATATATATATATATATATATATATATATATATATATATATATATATATATATATATATATATATATATATATATAGAAACCATATACAAATATATCAATTATAGACAGGCAGAGGCAGGGAGAGGGAGAGACAGACAGACATAGATAGAGAGAAAGAGACAGAGAGACAGAGAGAGAGAGAGAGGCATAGAGAGGGAGAGAGACACACTAGAAAGGCAAAGAGTGGTGCCCTGATGCAGACATTTGCACACCAATTTTAACCACTGGCACATGCTAGTATGAAGGTGAGTTCTATTGTGTAATAGTAGTGACACAGGGGTTGTAATCTCACATTACCTGCTGTGTGTGTGTTTCTAGGTTAAAGCATTTTGAGACCTTTTCCACCCAGTAAACCCTCCATAGCCCTACTTTACAAGGCCTGCTGATGTCATTCACCTTAGAAGCTCCTTTGGACACTCTTCAGCCATATAATCTCCCTCATGCATGCGATAACTGCATAGCACTGTAATGCATGCAACTAGATAGGTATGGGTTCTAATCTCAGCACTGGCAACTGTGTGTTTCTACATTAAAGCATTTTGAGGCCTTTTCTACCCTGTAAACCTCCCATTGCCCTTCTTTACAAGGCCTGCTGATGTCATTCACCTTAGAAGCACTGTTGTACAATCTATGTACATATGATCTCTGTGGTGCACATGATAATGACATTGCACTATAGTACAGAAAACTAGATAGGTAGGGATTCTAACCTCAATACTGGCAACTGTGATATTGTATGTGTGTGTGTGTGTGTGTGTGTGTGTGTGTGTGTGTGTGTGAGAAGCATGTCCCCTGTATGTTGGTTATACCATTTTGAGGCCCACGATGCTCCACTGCATTACTTTATAGGGCCTGTTCATGTCATCCACCTTAGATCCACTGTTGGACACTTTCTAGGTATATAAGCTCTGTGGCACATGCGATAAGTAGGTAGTACTCTAGTACCTATAACTAGATAGGTAGGGGTTTGAATCTTAATGCAACCAATGGTAGTACTGTATATGTTTGCAGGTGAATCATATTCCCTGTGGCTGTCTGTGTGTTGTTTATGTCATTTTAAGGCTTGTTGACTTTCTCCCCATGGCATTACTTTAAAAGGCTTGTTGATGTCATTCACCTTAGATGCACCATTTTAAAGTGTACAGGCCATGCCACTCATCTGTACATATGTATGCAGAATGTGCAGATGTTTACAACATATATGTGGCCCATGCCTCACAACAATTGGGGTTTATGTTACATCAGTGACAAATCCATGAGAGGTGATGTCACAAATAGTGACAGACATGTCAGTTTCAGACGTCATCCCCTTCTGAAATGTCATGCTGATGCAAAACCTGTTAACCTATCACTTGTCTAGGTTTCTAAGAGCAATATGTGAGACATGTCCCAATTTTGAGGGGTTATTCCCACCAGTCATGAACACATTCCCAAGATTAATTGCTGCAAGAGGTCGTGAGTTATATTCCTGGCATATAATGTCTTTGGCACATGCGATATGTGTATAGCACTAGAGTACATACAAGTAGATAGGTATGGGTTCTAATCTGACTATTGTGAACTGTGTGAGTGTATGTGTTTCTGTATGCATATCCCCTGTGTGTATGCGATGGTTATACATTTTGTGTGCCTGTTCCATCCTCTTAACTCCCCCATTGCCAACTTACTCAGGGCCCCTACAGATGTCATCCACCTTAGAAGCACAGTTACACATTTTATAACACAAAGGCACTGTGGCATGTGCAATAGTCATGTCGGTCTGTATTGTACATAACAAGATAGGTAGGCGTGAAAAGTGTCAACTCTGTGTGCATGTGTGTTTCAATGAATGTCCTCATGCAGCAATGTGTGTGTGTGTGTGTGTTTGAGATGGCTCTATCATGCTAATGGCCTGTTAACACCCCATTAGCAATCCTAACAGCCCCTGCAATTGCCTCCCATCTGAATAGTAGTGGCAGACACTGCAAATAGTACCTCTGTGGTGCTTGTGTTATGTATATAGCACTATTGTATGTAAAACTAGCAGGTAGAGGTTTTACTGTCAACAAGGGCAGGTTATGAGTGGGTGTGTTTGTATGTATGCATGTATATCCCCTTGAAGCAGTCTAACTGTGTTACTGCCACCAGCATACCTATCAACCCCCTCACAGAAAGACATCTGGTTAAAGCCATACAGAAAAGTGGGGCAAAGGCCAAACATTGAGCACAATCTTCACATATTGGTGTGACACACATGGAAAGTAGATACCAGAACAGGCTGTGCATTCAAATGCATTTTCCAAAGGGTAAGACTTGTGACATGACAATATCTGTCTTTAATCTCTAATGTTAGTCCTTCATGATTTTTCAGTAATTTTCCAGAAAACCACAATGTTATGACAAATGGAAATGAAATATGTGGCAAACATCAGGACATTCTGCAGAAATATGTAGCTGTGAGAGGTACAGCCACCATCTGTACCACCCTGCAGGTTGCAGTCCATGTTTGGCAAGGTGCGACCTGTGACAACAACTCAAGCAATACAGAGGTCCCCAGAGTGTAGGACAACAAACATTTCATGAAGTTGTCTACTAATTGCATAGAGCAGTTATTGCACATCAGGAGCACCTTAATGTCATGACAAATAGTGTAAGCTAAGGTAATGTCACACAAAGAAACTGTCATGTGAGTAATCCAAAGGACATCCTGTGTGTTGCACTTGCCACGTGTATGGTATGTCCTGCCAACTGTCATGTTACTACAAGAAGTGTCCCACAGTCCGTATTTGATAAGGTGCAACCACAATCTGTGTCACCTATGTGCATGCAATATGTAGACATGTGAAGGCCCTGTGACTACCTGCTGCCCCCATGCCCCACATGTAACTAGGAATGAATGCTAACTGCCACCACACACATATGTAGGTACTGCCTAAGGCTGTGTCAACTGTAAGTAGTGTGCAGTCTGTCATTGAGCCGCATACTGCTAACACACTGCAATGGGCCATGCAGTGGGTATGGAATAGTGCCACGGTCCTGGCCTCAAGCTGAATGCAGACAATGGTGTCAGCATACTATACGGCAAGGACATGGCCCCACTATTTCCCACATCAGCAGCAACCCCTTAAACACATACACTGTGATGACAGACCTGGGTAGTCAGCATGCTAACAATGTTGCATTCAGGCAACAAGCAGTGGCAGTGGTCAGAAAAGGCTTGTATGTGTTTCACTACATAGGTAAAGGGACTGCATCCAGACAAAAGGTGG
Organism: Protopterus annectens; assembly: GCF_019279795.1. Taxonomy (NCBI): domain Eukaryota; kingdom Metazoa; phylum Chordata; order Ceratodontiformes; family Protopteridae; genus Protopterus; species Protopterus annectens. The sequence continues at coordinate 1,933,758,510 of NC_056739.1, read as the reverse complement.
ACATTACATCTGAATAGTCCTCAGTCAGTACAACAATACATTAGAAGCAAGGATGGCCTGCTATGCACCTATGGAGACATCTGCAGAAACTGTAAAGGCTATGTTAACAGCCACAAAGGTCATCCATAGCCCTCAACACCTGTGCCATGTAGATGACCTCTAATCAGTACTGCCCCAGTAGTTATTCGTCAGGTTGTCCATAGGTGTCTGTGGCATGTCTACATGGCAACATTGTGATCAGCCCTTGAACACCTGCTCCATATATGAGAGTTTAACCCTGTGTGCATTGCCGGCACAACAGGCCTGAATCACATATGACACAGAACAAAAAGCTGATGGAGAGACAGGTTTGTCAACCATAGACTGCCTTGTCTCATGAATGCACTCCCCAAACATGCCAGCAAAGTATCATGCAGACCGTCTTCAACTGCTTCAAGGTTGAGTGGTTAGGAAATAAAAACAAACATCTGTACCAGGGCTCCAACATGTGTTCATCAATGCCATAGCCAACATGTGCTGATTGATGATTGTGTTGGGGGTGAAATAAGTGACTCAGTTCCAGTACTCTAGTAACCTCCTCTGTAACTATGAACCTGTGATCCTAAGGAACATCCAGGTGACGTATCAGGATGAGCTTGTTGTTTTAAGGGGTATGCATGCAAGGTTATGCTGTCTGCCCCCATTGTCCATCACACACTGTTTCACACATACCTTGGCTAAGAAAAGTTGTCTGTGTTGTCACCTCGTCATCTTGAGCTTCTGTAATGGCAGCAGGTCACCACGACTTACACACACAGACACCTGGAACAGAAACAAAATAAGGTCTGTAAGACAACAGTCAGTCAGCAGTACTAACAGCAATAAAGCATCATGGCACAAAGCTACATAGACTTTGATGCATATGCATGAAAATTGGCAGCAGACAGCACCTTACAGGCATAACACTACTACACTACAAAATGTCATTACCTGTACTAGATTCACGCTGTGTATCAGACACATATTAGCATGTCCCTGCATCGATGGTATGGGTAATATCACAGGAACAGGGTGTGGTGTGGGGTTGTCAAAGGTCTAGGCTGTGCCATACAGTTGACATTGTGTGTGTGTGTGTGTGTGTGTGTGTGTGTGTGTGTGTGTGTGTGTGTCTGGAAGAGTACTGGTCAACTGGGCCATGGAGAAGAGATGTGTGCATCTGTTGGTGACCTGCATGTGACAGTTATGTGTGAGTGTTTACATGCACATAGTCAAATTATGTGCTAGCCCTATGTGAGGGTATGTTGGACAGCTGTGGACCATACATGGCAGAATGTACAGTTCACCTTCTTTGGCACTGGCACCACCATGACCAAGGCCAGATGTGTTACTACTTCCTGACTGTGACCAGTGTCTGGTGGCTCTGTGTCCCTCATGGGACCACCCAGGAAAATGTGACCATGGCCTGCCATGTTGTGGTGTGGACAGTACCCTCCCTTCATTAGAGATGGTGGTGCTGCCACTACAGGAGTGTGAGTGTGCATGGTCACGTGGGTTCACAGATTATGTTGTTGATGACCTACATCCACATTTCTGATGATCTACTTCAACCACATTTTCAAGCACAGACACATTGCATGGTCAAGGACTGACAATGTCTCACCTTACTGTCTATCCACTATATCAGCAAAATGACATAAGGCATCACCAATGCTGTGGAGGGTGTCATGCATGCAAGGCAGTGTTGCATCATGACTTTGACCATCCATCTGGTGTACTGTTTACAACATGCCTGTGCCTCCATGACAGACTGAAACATGAGTTGTGTGACACGTGCTGTGACACCTGTGACAGGGCCTGGATGGGCAGCAGTCCTCCTTCGAGCACTTCTGTCAGTCTACTTGTGTGGGACCTCACCAGTTCTCTGGCTATGGCTGGTGTCTACAGTCCCAGATGCCATAGTCACCAGACTACCCTGTTCAATGCCACCACCCTCCGACTGCCCAATATCTGTGGCTGCTGGGGACTGGGTATGTGTGGGTATACAGACCATGTGTGGGAACACTGGGTGTGGAAGTGGGATGTCAACCAATCAGACAGAGTCAGCCCTCAACAACCCCACATGTGCCTCACAACGGCCACCATCATCATCAGTGTCCGATGAGACACTGACATCAGGTTGTGAGGGGGACACAGTCTGACCCCCAAGGTCACCTGTGAGGGGAAGGTAACATGACTACATTAATTCCTACACTATAATGTTTGATGATACACAGGTACACACACACACACACACACACACACACACACACACACACACACACACACACACACACACACACACGCGCACACACACACACACACACGCACACACACACACACACACACACACACACACACACACACACACACACACAGGTGACATGTCACAAAGGCATTATACAGACCATACCTTCTGACTGATGCCATACATAACAAACAATCAGACCACAACAGACACATTCTGGACAGGTCCTCAACAACATGCAGTGCAGCTATGTCCAGTTAATGTTGCCAGTACTATACACCTGTGAGTATATCTCTCAACTTCTTAGAACAAAAAAAGCCTAAAATGATGGGGGGACAAATAGAGACAGATTTTAAATATTGCTCTTACAAACTTAAATAATTGATAGAATAATAGGTTTTGCATTAGCATGAATTTTCTGAAGGATGTGAAATCTTAAACTCAAATATTTGTCATTATTTAATGATTTCAATCATCAGCTATTTGCCAGAAAGGTACAGATTTTAGGAGGAACACACCAAAAATATGAGGCAAAAATCTGGGCATTCTGTGAAAATCTGTACAGTTGAGAGGTATGCATGTGAGATACATAAGAAGTTGGAATATGTGATGGACCTTCACTTAACACACAGTGCACCCATGTACACAATAGTAATGAACCCCTGTATAGCACAGTGGCTACACCTATATCAAACTATGTGGGAATATGTTACAGCACCTGCAAATATGATACTGTAATTACCAATGTGATGCACTGCAGAGAATCCCACCACAAGTGAACATGGAACATATTGCAATATGGTTATTGCTTAACAGTTGTGTGCATGGCAAACTGGCAGCCCTTAATATACCTATGATATAGGTGACTCATAACATGATATTTCACACTCACTGGCTACAGGTTGATGTTCCCCAGCCACACCAGAATCATCTATGGAGTTGGGGGGGAGGTGTTGTTAGCACACACTCATATGGCAATGGTAGAGGATAATATGTGCATTTACCAAAATGTACAGTACAAGCTGTGATACTACCCAAATTGCTGACATCTGCAATATGTGTGGACATGTGTGCATTACAGAACCTAACCACAGATGCAGATTGACCACAGGTATGCAGAGGCTGCCACTTTGAATACTACAGTATTAACATGATGACCACTGGAGGCTTACCTGGATGCTCCTCGGCTGTGGACTCTGTGCCACCCACCTCCACGACATATGTACTGATGCTTTCCTGTGAGCTGGTAGCTGTGCCAAGTTTGCCAGGAACTCCTCCATGGCTGACACTGGTGGCTGTGTAGCAGACCCTCCACCTGTGCTAGCAAGGTCTCTGGCCACAGCTGCAGCCCTTTGCTGTGCATGGTGTACGAGATCAGTGGCACAGTGTCAGACCTGTTTGTAGCTCCTGTGCCAGTAGCCCACATTATTGACTGTTGCTACCAGTTCTGCCCACAGGGCAAGATATTGTTGCAGGTTTTGACAGATCCTTCCCAACAGTACCCGGTGATGGAGTCTCAGGGCATCAATGATTGTGGTAGTTTCAGCCTCTGAGAAGGGGGGGTTTGCATCTTCTGTACATCCCACCTGAAAGACATGAACAGGAGAACACATCACAGGACTGCATACACTGATCACCATTACGTATGTACAAACTCTGCACATACACTATTGCCAGCACTATCCACCACTAACCCACATATCATACTCCTGCCATCTACTGGTATAGTATGACTGTGGGTATCTGCAGCATATTGCCATTACAGCATGCATTGCCCCTAATCCTGATGTTTCATGCTACTTGCTGCATGTGCTATGAGGTGTTGCACTGCATGTAGCTGTTGCACCTATTACTGCTTGGTCATAGGCTGTCTACATACCCTGCTGTGGTGTCAGCCTCCTACTGTATTAGAAATCACCTGGTCTGTAGGCCCACCCTTCAGGTCTCCCTGCCCTTCCTTCATCAGATTCTGGAGTATACGGCTGGACAATGTCCTACAGTTTCCCCAACCAGTGTGCTTGATATTGATGTCCTGGCACCGTGTAGCACCTGCCTCATGTACATGGATGGACAGCCATCTACAAACATCACCAAGGAGCACAATGTGTGAGAGTTGGAATGACTGTAATAACCTGCAGTCCATGTTCTCTGCCTGTCAGTGTTGCATATCTTTTTCCAAACAGGTTGCCAGCACAATCAGTACACCTCACACACCTACATAATACACAAACATCTGCAGTGGTCCACAACAAATACATTCACAAACAAATGGGATCTCTGCGGCAAAGTACACATGAACTCCACAGCCATAAACAGCACATAATACAAATAGCCACACACCTGTGTCCCACAGCCACGCATGTGTCAGCCCATGTTAAAACATGTTGCACATAGGGAACTCCAGTGGAGGCACAGTGGTGTGCCTCTGACATGGTTGCATATGTGGATTGTCACAGTTACATTTGTGTCAGGTGACAGACTACACCATACTACATACACACTGCTGTAGATGTACTGTCATGAGTCTGTCACAGTACACGTTGGTGTGCCTGACCTCACCTGACATGTATGTTCCTGGACTATATGCAGTGAGACATGAGTGTGCACACAGATTATGTGTCCCAGGCAGGTATGTCCATAGCCTTATGCAGCATTATGCTGTGACCAGGCAAATGCCACAATACAATCAGAATAATTGACCTTAACATGTCCACATTTCTCTTGTGTTATTCCAGGGGTTCCAGCACATGTGAGTCAGGGGTGATGTGTTAAATAGATCATGATGCTCTGTGAGAGGTGACCTCCATCTGTCTTCACAGGTCCTCATGCATCTGGCAGTGGTTTTCTCCAGCCCCATAGTGACTCCATGAGTAACACTGGTGAAGTTATCACAACCAACATAAAAGTCTCAATGTAGCACACATTGAAGCCCATGCTGCTAAATGCTAGAGATGTAGACATGACTTTGCCCTCATTGCAAGCATTCCTAACCCTGGGAACTGCAGACATATGTGCAGTCACACAGACCATGGTTCATAGGTGCAGAGAGCACCCCAGCCTTACTTGGTCAACCACCCTGTCATACATGCAGAAGCCAAAGTGTAGTTGGTAATGCCATGGGACATATGGTTTCCATATATGACACACATACACACTTCCATGCTGTACAGCTAGTAAGATACACAGGGGACATTGCAGGGGCAGTTCACCATTGCTAGCACAAACCTATTCAATTCACAGCTAGCTACTGGCCACTACATGTGACCAGGAAGCCCATTCTGCCTATATGGACCTCATCAGCTGTAGTCAGAGTTGGGTCTGTACCCTGATCCTGGGTGAGTTGAACAACCCTAGCATACATTGTAAGATGTATGCATGCCAGCACACAAATGACCAGTAATCCATCATCAGTGGATGTAGGAACACCCTCATGTGGCCAGAGGCTACCCCCACATGAGGTGAAGGTGTATTGCAGTCAACGTTACACAACATGGGTTAACACAGCCGCACTTCTACAGTGTCATCCTCTGTGGCAAAGCAATCGTCATGCAGTCATGTTTGCAGTCACCATCTGCCACAATACCCATCCACCTAGGGAAGCCATACATACACCTCCAACGTGGAATACTTCCTCCTGGGTGGGTATACACACCCTCACAGGCCCCAAAGCATCATCAAGGACTGGTACCAATTTACACACATACACACAAGTGCTATATGTGCATTTGTACAGATGCATGTAGTCAGGTATAACCAACAGGCCTATATCATCATCTGCTAAGATATGTACACCTGTCTGGTAGACATGTGCAATACATGCTGTCCATTACAGGGAAGATATACTTCTGTCTGAGACGATGTAGGGGCAGGTGCCAATTTTCGAGCACTGAATCTTTTGTGTGTACATGAGAATGGGATCTGTCATGCAAATCTGTGCAACAAACACAAAGCCTACATTGTCTACATCCACACAGTCAACTCCCCTACTGCACATATGTCTGCAACAGCACAGAAAGCAGCTACAGCTGCTCACTTGTGGTGCTCAGGGATACCAACTATACTACTGCTGCTGTTGGTATTGCATACTGGATGCCTGACAGAGTCGGCATAGGCTGCACCCCCCCATGAGTACATCAGGATATCCAAAGTATGTGCCTCATCTCCTATATGTGGGGAACAGGTCACCACTGCCATGTGATAGTCATGGTATACATACGCCATGGGTGCCTATCACATCATAGGATGCATCCTATATGACCCCAAGCATAACTTTGCAACACCATAAGGAACCATATTCAAAGGAGGAGTGAGTACCACCTTAGTCCCATCCATTTCATGGACCACCACTTTCACCCCTTTAGACTAAGGTGGGCCATCCACCACTCAGTCACATGATAGACACAGCAGCCTAACCAGGCTATTCTGAAAGGCCACAATACAGTTTCAAGTGAACCCCATTATCAAGGACATGGACACAATCTATTACGCACACCTAGGCTTTGTCAAGGAAGGGTTCATGTCTTCCTCACTCAGGTGACCTCGATGACACAGTCACCAAAGTCATGGACTGGGGTGACTCAGCAAAATGCCTACCTTGAGCTGGACAAACTATGTAACAGCATAGCCCGCATGGCCATCATAGATATAACACTGCCAAGTATGCATCACACCAGTGCGCTGACATGACCCACCTATTCTACATAGGGAAATGCACCTCATGTGGTTCACCATAAGTAGGTGTGTAACCTGTTGTTCCATATTTGGGTGATGAGGTGCATGTAACAGCCATTAGCCTATGTCAGACCACGTCTGCAGACAACTGCATGCTGTGTGCCGTCACCAGATTCCCTACTGCTGTGGACATCTGCCTAGGAGGGGCTCACACAGATGCATGAACATTGCCATACACATGGCCTCAGGCCACATAACAGGACATGCAGTGCGAACCCCTATGGGTAGAGTGACGTAACCACATATTATGACAGTGCAAACAATATCCTAGGCATGCAATCAGTCGGGAGTGTGCTGTGAACACAAGTCTTTGGTAACATGACATGTCAATACATTGCGCTTCCACTGTAAGATAAATCTTCTACATGTCCCATGTCATACATAAGGATATGTCATCAAAGGGCATGGGGTATAAACATCTCAGCATCCCCCCAATGGGGACCATTACCATCTATAATTCACTGTTTGTCATTTATATCACACAGCAGATGCAGCAGCTGGGGACATCACAGAGGTTCCCCAACAGGGAATACTAGGCCATCACACATGTACCTCACAGTGATAGGCCATAAGGCCAAACTTCTACCTGGTTTCATACATAATCCTCATGGATAACCTCAGTGTGGCATGCAAGGCACTCAGAGACTCCACATTTCTGGGACTGCTGCACAAGTGCAAGTCATGCTGCACTCTATTAACACACACACACACACACACACACACACACACACACACACACACACACACACACACACACACACACACACACACACACACACACACACACACTCAACCTGATGTGTGACATGGAGTGGCCTTGTTGACAGCTCAAATGTGTGTCCCACACAATCAGCCTGCAGTGGAATAGCCACCCTGTCCACATCAGGCAGTGTAGCAATTTATATCTTTGCAGATATAGCCTGGATTACTGGGTGGTTAACTGCACATACACCCTTGGGATACAGTCCATGTTCCTTTGGATGGGGGCTTTGGGTGCTGCCTTGCATACACATGGGCTAACATCTGGCCTAGGCATATGGCTGCTCAGGGCCCATAGCCTAGTAACATGATATGGCACCAGGAGTAGCAGATATGGACTGAGTGGTGTGACAGACTTTGTTGGTATCTCTCCACACCCATCACTGTCATCGACTGCTGGGTGTCACCTATGGGCAGCATGTTAGTACCATGTCATCCAGCCTACATCCGAAAAATAGGTGAGTGGTGGTACAAGTGCATGTGGACATTCCAGCAACATATGTGCTACACAATAACTGAGAGCAGTGCATATGTGGTGTAGTGTGTCTTCCTCAAAGTTGTCTGACATCTGCAGTACCCAGATGTTTGTAGAATGTGTTCATGTGCCTCATAGATATAGACCCCCTGCCACACAAATGTGTATTTCCAGACACCGGTTGGACAATACGTGATGGTTGTACCCAGAGTTTGGGAAATATGTCTGTGACATGGCAGACCCATGGGAACACACTAATGGTACATGAATACCTGGTACTGTATGCATTCCCTTACATTGTATGCTCAATATGTACACACTGCTGTTGAGCCAGAGCCAGTATCCCCCCACTACTAGTAACTATAACCTGCTCTCCTGCTGCAGGGGGTCACCAGATATGCTAGTCACAGGTGTCGGGCAATGATAGGCAGGTGTGGAGTACACAGTGACCCAGCCAGAGTACCTCATTAATGGTGAGGGACACCTGTACAATCTTTGAACTAAGCATGTATGACATCCCCAGAGTGAGAGGGGCTCACTGACAGTATGTGATGTCATATGCCGCCTGTATCCACCAGTTCTTACTGTCAGTATTGTACATCAGACAACAAACATAGCAGCCATATGTGACTTGACCATTGCTGGAGTGATTCAGGGGCCAGAGCTGTGATGTATGTCACTGCAGACAGAGCCATAAGGGATGGCCATAGGTGCTGGACAGCAGACTAACAGCAGCATGTCAGTCCAGGCAATGTTATTGAGACCTACAGTTTAAATTCTTATTTCCCATGACTGCATCCCCCTATCTGCATTCCATTATATGCTTCATTCAATGACATACCTGGTATAGTGCGGTACTCCTTTGAGTGAAGAAATACAGTTGTAGTATCCGAGTGAATCACAGTCTCTCTTCATGAATAAAGCTTCAGACCTGTTTACCATAGGCAGCAACTTGCTTTTTGTAGGTAATACACATGAACAGGTGACTGCCTGTGCACCAATCTGTGATTCTCACTTGCTAATTCCATCCAGAACAGTTGAGTTGCCTTTCCATTAGTCAATGGCATGACTAAACAGTGCTATAATTAAAGCCTTCATGTAGGCCTTGCCCCTTTTCCTGGCCTGTCAGGAGGACATTATGGAGGTTTTGGAGCTACAGCTTTACAGAGGTTAGGTAGAAATATTGTCCACTGTTTGCACTGATGTGTTATGTCGACAGTTTTGCATGCTATTTCTGGCCATTGTTAAAAGACTTTCTGATTCTGTAGCAGAGTACAGTTGAACAATGTGTGCTGGGGTCAGTAAGGAGACAGGCAGATGTGAGTGCCATAGATCCTTTTTATCTGAATGTGCATGCTGCTACAGTTGATGCTGGTCTATTAGCTGTGTACATTTGTGAGAGGAGACTGTGACACATGTCCCTTTCACATGAGCACCCCCCAACCCTTGATGCATGTGTGTTGTGTGGATACTCTCTTCTAGGTGTGTAGGAGGTATGATAGTCTGTAGCAGGTAGCTGGTCATACTGCTGCAAGTGTAGCAGGCTGCAGCTGCTGCATTCTGGCCAGGGCTCTGACTAGGGATTGTGAAGATATAGAAGGACAGCAAATTGCTACTGTCAGTGAGGGAGCAGTGTCAGCTGTTGTGTTACAGCATGGCCTGGCTGAGGATACCCATAACAGTCCAGGTAAAGCATGTGCCGCTGATACATATGTTACATCATAGTGCCATCCAGAGAGTTTCAGGCAATATTCAGAACACATATTACTAATTGTGAAATGTGTCCTACCCTGCAAGCCTTTAACATGCTACAGTGGGTGGCATTGAGTGTGGTGGGAGCAACCAGTTCTGCTGAACATGACATGGCTCAGTTATTCTTATGTTTTATTGACATGCATGTAGTTGTTGTGCCACAGACAGGGCTGTGGGCCAGGACTGTGGGTGTGCATATGTGACACATGCTAGGAATGTAACAGATAGATGAAATATAATATATTACTAATATATATTATATATTCATAATAATATCTTATATATATCATAATAATATATTATCATATTATAGTATGATAATATATATTGTATGCTGTATTGCTAATAAGGTATTATGGTATGCCAGGTGTATTTGTAAGACATATCTGCATGCATACAGTGTGCTACACATGATTGGCATGGACAAGTGTGTTCAGATGGGTATGGCGTGTGACACCGAACTGTCTGTCATGGTTTGTAATCCCAATCTGCATGTCAGGACACAGAATAGGTTTTATGGCAACCCTGCCATAAATAGGGGGCACAACTATATTCATTCAGCAACAGTATGTGCATTTATCAGCTCTACCTGATATTGTAGACCTCCCATACATCCAGCAGCATTTATTTGTCTGTGTACTGATTTGTTGTCTGGGTCAGAGGTCCAAGTTAGGGTTGCCACCTTTTCAAAATGACAAAGTGGGACATTTTTGGTAAAAACATCAGATTTTTGAAGGACCAAACATATCACGATCAGTACAAAGGACAAAACTTAAATTTTTTTACTAAATAAAAGCTTATTCTCGTAGGATTTTAGTTGCTTACTCTGTTTCTTATAATATTTAGGTGTTTGTTTCAGACACAGAATAACTGTTTTATGCAAGTAGCACATAAAATATAGGAAATTTGTTTGTCTTAACATCTCAGGACATTTGCCATTGTTTCTGTTTCTTTGCAGGACACAACTGCCCAAAGAGAGTCTGTCCCTCGCAAAATGGGACAGGTGGTCACCCTAACCCAAGTATATTGTGATTTGTCCCAGTATATGTAGGAGTAGTGTGTCACTGGCAATCAGGATATGTTTGTAAAAACATTGCTTGCTTTCCAGAGTGCTGTTGGTGTACTGGTGTAATGCACTATGTTGCAGTTGACAAAGTCTTGGGTACAATGCTTGGCAGTGGTGTCTTTTTTCCCTAATGGTACATGACTGCTGCATGATATATTTCCAAAAGCAGTCCTAACTCCCCCAATCTGGTTTGGCCTAGTGAAGCATTGCTTTGATGCTAGTTCATAGAGACCTGGGTTCAATACTTGGCAGTGATGTCTTTTTTCCGTAATGTCACATGACTGTACTGCAAGCTATATTTACAAATGCTGCACTAATTCCCCAGAACTGCTTAGTGGTGCATTGCTCTGACTTCAATGCACAGTGCCAGGAATGATTATTTTGTTGCTGGACAGAACAGTGGCTGAATCAGATAGAGTGATTAAAGCAGTTTTAAGTGGGTTTATGTGGTTTTGCATGACGTGCTGTGATGCCAAGCAGCGTCTAGATCCACTTAGCTTCGCGTAGCATTGTTTGTTCCCATTTAAACCTGTGCTATTTCCAAAAAAAAAGGGGTGATAGGAAAATGGGGAAATTGGGGCAAGCAGAGGGAAAAACATCATGAAAGGGAGCTAGGGATGTGCAGAATGGGTGTAGGAAAGGACCGTAGCTCTCCATTTCTTGTGTAGCAACAGCTGTGCATGATGTGGACAAGTTGGAATTTAGAGCCTCACACCCTAGGGGAGGTATGTGGGTGACATAAATTTGTGGAGGAATTCATGGGGAAATTGATTAACATCAGTGTACATGGGGGGAAAATGGACAGCTATGTATGGGGCAAGATATTTTTTGAGGACAGATGCCCCTTTTTTTCTTTTTTTTTTAAAGTGAGAGTGGGATGTTGGAAAAGGGTTGTAGGTATGTTTGGGGATGTAAGTTGGGTAGGAGAGGTTGCTTTTGCAGACAGACAAGACAGCAGAAAGGGGTGGTGTATAAAACATGAGTGGGGGAAAAAATTTGGATGGGGATGGTGGCTGGGAATCAGAGGATCACGTGCCCCCAGATAGAAACAGTGGGACTGAGGTTCCCACCCATGGGTAGTCACCACTGCTCCTTCATGGCCCAAAGGTGGCTGTGATGGGGGCTGGACAACAGAACCAGCCTGCCCCTTGAGGTGCACCAGTCTGCCCTCTATCTGGTGCAGGCAGTCATCCAAATCTTGCTGGATGACCCTGAGCACCATACCTCAGAACTGGTGTTGATTGACAGGTTCCTTTCTGCACCCGCACCCAGGGGGAATGGGCCCAATCCCCTGAGGTGGTTCCACCCTAGGGTGGTGTAGGACCAACGATGGCGGCAGCTCGAGGTTGGCTCCCAGACATGCTGGGACCCGGTGCTGTGGCCAGATGAGGTGGGACAGGTGGATCCACTGGGATCTGCCTACCCAAACATGCTATGGTGTTAAGGTTTGTCAAAGTGTGTTGGTTAGTCATGAACAAAGCATTTCAACATTAGTTATAACATGATGCAAGGGTATTCCAATTAACCCAGAACAATAGAATTGAAAAAACCTGCATAGCAAAGAGAACACATACATAAATGGAATAACAGTAATTATTGTAACAGCATGCCAGCAACAGTTATGGCAACAGGCCACTAACAGTCGAATTTGAACAAGGTATGTTAGCATGCAACCATTGAAATATATGAACAATAATGCAACACAAGTCCCAACATTAGGTTTTGAGAACAACATACCCGTAGTATATGAATAATAATTAGTGATGCAGATAAGGGGTGGGTGGAGAGAAAAACAGTCTATTGCCATCTATATAGGGTTTATTTTTCACAACAATACTGCTCAATATGCGGTGGTGCAGTGGTAGCTTTGTTGTCTCACAGCAAGAGGTTATCCCATTCAATTCACGGCTGGAGTGCAGGGAGTACCTTCTATGTGGAGTCTGCATGTCCTCCCCGCAGTTGGGTGGGCATTCGAAAGACATGCATAAATGGGTGTGCCTTTGTTGAAGGTTGAACGTCGAGCTGGCACCTCGGCATTTGTGAAAATCTACTGCCAATCATTAGCGGACCGGAGTTCCACTGTGCCGACCCCTAACTGGAAAAAGCCTAAAGACAAACAAACTCTACAGATTTGCACTCACTATACATTTACCTGTGGCCTATAGCTTCTGCATCACATACATACCTGCTAAACTGTTGACCTGGAATGGTATGGGGCAAGATGTGACAACTCTAGGTACATGACTAGGGGGGACTCAGTAATTTCAGGATTACATACATGACTAACAAGGTGTATCCTGTACTGATGTTGTATGAGTGTGATACTGGCATACTTCAACTGGATTTATATCTGTGTCCAAGGTTATTGGCAACAGTGATCACTAGCCATGACAGCATGACACTTGAGAGACATATATTGGGAAGAGTGCATGGTGTATATACCTATCCTGCTGTCATTTGTAGGCATGGTGTTAGACACTGGAACATTTGTATACAGTTTATTAGTATACCCTTCATACAGCTAATACAAACATTTATTTATCTGTAAGCCCTGTGAAGAAAATATCTTTTAACACTACCTGACTGTTTCTACAAATAGTCAAGATTACTTGTGTGTAACTATATACACATCTTAGTACCAGTCCCTGGAGTCAAACCATGGTCGGGATGTGCAAAAATGAACAACATATGTATTTCTTATCACAGTGAGCTACTGAGGCACTGTTGTCTGCTGCTTGACTGATTTGTGCCTAAATCTCACTTGGTTACAAAATCTGACCTTGTAATATAAGGGGAGTGTTACAGAAGACCATAGTGACAGCTGAACATACATGCCTGAGATTCATGCAGGATAGATAGTTAGTGAACTGCATATTAATACTTGGAATGCAGGTGTACACATTTAATCCTTAGTGGGTGTGAATATGTGTGATCTGCACAGACCACATCAGGGTGCTGGGTTGCATATCTAACCCATATACATTTGCACATCATATATTTGTAGTCTCCACCTACTACACTCTCATACTTGCCTGCATCAGCATACCTACATGCAGGATTACATACAGCTGAAATGCAAAGGTTAACACAAGACAATGCTGCAGGGAACACACATTACTATTCAAGGTTCAGATCTTAGTGCAGAAATATATCAAATTTCTTTGTATCTTGTTTTACAGCTACACATCTACAGTTTGGAATAACAGCTGATTATCAGACAAACCTCACTCAGTTCATCCTCGCATAGCCATATTTGCTGTGTAGCACCTGTACAATTGTATTTCTTCAACAACAGACCAGATTACAAACAACAGTTTGTGGGAATTTTTATTGAGGGTGACATGACACAGTGTTTTATTACATTCAAACTTCTAAATTCAGTTGTACTGCATATCCTGTAGATGATGAATGAATGTCAGTTATTACCTTCACAGTAACAGTCACAGTGTACTTTATTACCAGATTCATTCCTACACAGTATTACTACAGTATTGGCTTTCTTTCATCAATAGTAGCTTGTTTGTTGCCTGTATCTGTATTACACAGTACCTGGCATTAGTCATTTATATCAATGTTGGTCTAACAGCGCATTTATTCAGTGCAAACAGTACACACTATACCTAATGGCAGTAGACAATTACACTTTCTTATTTATTGTACTATATATTGCAAGTTAAATCTGTACTCACCACACTGTCAGTGTAGCCTTGCCAGATGTCTAGTGTAGGCCTCACTGTTATTGAGCCCTCTGTTCTACAGCTGTGGGGGGAAAACACACCATTATGCATACCTGTCTATCAGATATTCATACTACAATTTGATAAATCACCAGTTGATATACTTACAAACTTCTGGGGCATTCCAGGCACAAGCATCTTATATCCATTGGGTCAAGATCAGCCCTTTCATCCATTTCAGGTCATCATAATGATGACGGACCTGTTCACCAGTGGAGGGGATGCCAGTGGCATTGGTGAGCTCATGATGGTCCCAGGCCACAAACTTGTACTCTGATTCCTGGTACTGGCCCTGTAGCATCCTGCTGTCATGGTTTTTAACAAGGAGCCTAGCCATGACCATGGACTCCAACATGCCCCAGCCCTGCGTCCGAAAGCAAGCTCCCTCTCCGGCACCTACCATAGTTCCTACACAGATCAAACTCTAACAGTTTCTGCCTGTATTCCCAACTGTGTGGTTTAAATAAGGCCTTTTTCTTCCCTTTGCCACCATTGGACCATTTCTAAAAATTCTAAGCACAGCTCAGCAGTGCACAAACCCACTAATCTGAGTTGAGCAGTGTTTAAAGTGACAAATGCTTGGCAGTGCTTAGCAGTGTGCAAATATGCTTAGCTGAGCTGAGGACTGCTTAGAAGGGGACTGTTTAGCAATAATCAAACCAGATAAGTGAAGCTAAGCATTGCTAAGCATTGGTCATACAGGACCTGTTTAAGCATTGCTTAGCTTGTCTTAGCAGTGCTTTCCAAAACTGAGCTAAGGGCAAACAAAATTTTTCATTTAAAAAAATAAACATTGGATATTAATTACTCATTATTGATACGTTATTATTAAGTGTATGCATTTTACTTTACATAACCTCCCCCTATATGCTTTTATTATGTTACTTTGGGGTGTGACTGTACTGCATCGGACACTTGTGTTTAAATGGTGGTTTTCTCCACTGACACTGGAATTCTGGACCAGCTGCACTACCCTGCTTAACAAATATCAATAACTATATAGATAAATAAAATAAAAATTAATATAAAACTACTTTCCCATGTAAAAGCTAAATGGTCTATTGGGATATTCGAACCGTGTACCTACTGCACACAAATCTGTGACTCTAACCACTCTGCTAAATTGTCTGTGAGGCTTGGAGCTATACATTTCTATATAGCTTCTCGATATGTTTAAGCACTGCTGAGCAAAGGGCTGTGCAAACCCGCTCAGCTATGCTTAAACTTTAAAGAAAAATAAATAAAAAAAAAAAAAACTAACCGCCAATTAAAATTAAACATTGCACTTCAAATTATTAAATAAGTGTCCAAGGACACTTTTTTTATTGTTTTAGTACCATACGGTACTTTCACAATGCAGGGGGTGTGTTACGGATACTGTAACACACCCCCTACATGACAGTACACTTCACATTCTTAAATAAGTGTCCGCGGACACTTTATTTATTGTTTTAGTGCCATATGGCACTTTGAGAGTGCAGGGGGTGTGTTACAGATCTGTGAGCACTGTAACACACCCCCAGCACTCATTCAGTATCTGTGTACATGGCTCCTCCACAGTAGTTTGCCTTCATTAATATGCAAGGCGTGCTGCTGAGAGGGAGATGCAGCCACGGACACCATTCACTCCATGTAGGAATAACGTTATTCCTACATGAAGTTTATTAAATCTGGGGGAAATTTTGCAGCATCAAACAAATATGCCCAAATATTATTTGATCATGTCAGACAAAGCAGTTTGGAACAAACAGTATGGCATATAACTAATTTATCTTATATATTACAATGACAAGCCTAGGATTTTTCTGCTCCCTGCTCATGGCTAGACCCTGTCTAATTAAAAAGATCTTATGAATAAAACTGAATACAACCATGAAGAAACTATCCTTCATAGACCTTACCATGAACATTATGAGACAATCAATGATAAGCAATCAGCACTAAGAGCTTTCACACGTATGGCAAGTGCAAAGGCCAAAATACTCAAATCACTAAACAGAAAAAATGGCCAGCACTCCTATGAGAGGTTCATCATGCTCTTTTTAATCAATGGACATATTAGTATAAAAAATGCACTAAAATGAAAAACCAAACTGATTTTGACCCAATGGCCTTCCTCAGTGTACCATTGGGTTGAAACCGGTTTGTTTTTTCATCTACCATTGTCTGGACTTCAGAGAAATAAATTCCAAACAGTAACTAGTCTACTGGTGGAGGTGGACTCCCCAACTTTGACAGTGTGCACTCTGTCAGTGAGCCAGTTTGCTACCCATCTAGTAATGTATGGGTTGATCCCAAGCTGGGAGAGCTTCTCCATGATACCTGAATGTTGGCTTGTGTCAAAAGCCTTGGCTAAATCAAGATAGGTGGTATGTACCATTTTATCCTCATCCAGGGCTTTGGTGGCATTGTCAAAGAACTTCATCAGGTTTAATAAGCAAGATCTACACTTGATGAAGTCAAACTGGGTCGAGTCAAGAGTGTGAAGATTGCCTATGTCCTTGAGGATAAGGTCCATAATGATTATTTCCATAACCTTGCAGATATCGCTGGTTAGCCTTATGGGTTGATAGTTCCCAGGGTCAGTTGTTCAGTTGATGGACCGCCTTTGTGCAAGGAGAATATTGCTGCTATTCTTCACTCTGACAGGACAAAGCCAGTTTTCAGGCTATGGCTAAAGAGGGTGCTGGGGGTTCTGCTAGGTCTTGTTTTAGATTGTTGAGTAGGCAGCCTGGGATGTTATCTAGTCCCATAGAGGCTCTGGTTTTAGCCCTGGAGATAGCTTGTATGACCTGTTCTTTGGTAATACTTGATAGAAGACTGGGGTTGGGAATGATTTGAGGTATATCAGGTGGGGATGGGGGGGGGTCATCACCAAATCTGTCAGCTAGCAAGTGGGCAATTTTCCTAGGTTCAGAGTGAGTGGCACCATTCACTATATGTTCGACACACAGCTGGGTATTCCCTCTTAGGTTACAGATGTAGCTAAATAATGCCTTATGATTGTCTTTAGCTAGACATGTTAATTTAGATTCATAGCTAGCCTTAGATGACTTAACAAGATATCTGATTTGCTTGTTCTAGCTGTGGAGGGTAGGTATTCTTCCTCTGTTAGGTTAGTTCTCTCTTGTTCTTAGATATCAATTTCTTTCAGGAAGACTTGGTTTTGTTCTTGTTAGATATGGCCAAGTCAATTCATTTTTTAAGTGGCTATATAGGGGATTGTGTATTCCTGTGCATGGGAGACATTGTTGTCTATGTTGGCAGGGGTTTCGAAAGTTTTTATACCATCGCTTATTAGACAATAGTTTGCTTTGGAGAAATTTTTCAATTTTTTTTTTTTTACTCCTGCGGGGATGTCAGGTTTGATCTTTACTTTATGGACTCACCTTACTAGGGAGGACAATAATTAGGGGTTAGTGCAGTGACACCTCATGTTGATGTGAACTAGGTCTAGGGCATTTGAGCCCCTTGTGGGAATCTGAACCAACTGTTCCAGGATATTTGAATTAACAAAGTCCAGGAACCTCATAGTGATCGTGTTTGTGCTCATGTAGGTCTCCTAACTGATGGAAGGATAGTTGAAATATCCCATGACCAGGGTATTTGTCTGTATGTTGAGTGACTCTAGCAAGTCCAGGTAGCTGGTGTGCTTCTTCTGGTTCATAGTGGGGGTCCTGTAGCTAGCAATGATGTGGATGGCTGTTTTTGCTATAGATAATTTAATTGGACTTGGAGTAGCTCCAGAGAGTCATCCTGTTTCATGAATCTTGAGGTATATTTTGATTTGATGAATATGGATACACCTCTACCATTGGTTCTTTCATGCTCAGTTTGTGGTCTGAAAGTGTGAAAGGCATTGCAGTCTTGTACGGTCAGTGTTCTCACTGTGGCCTTGAACCAAGTCTCTGTGACTACACAAGTGTCAGCATCTTCCAAGGTGAGGAGTGCTTCCAGGGAGTGCAGTTTACTGTTTAAGCTCCTAGCATTAAGCAGCATGACCTTGAGATTGTGTTTAATGGATTTGTTTACATTAGAAGTTTTGTTGTTTGTACATTGCCTAAAAAGGCACTATATGGGTGGCAAGAGTCTTTGCCAGTATTCTAAAGCCTTGAGGAGACAGGTAAAGGCCTTTTCTGGCAATGCAATGTGGACTGACAACAATGTCTTCCCAGGCAGATAGATATTGGATCCTCCTGGAGTGACACCAGAAGCTAAGCCAATTATTGAAATCAATCATTTTTTTGTTTGTATTGTGGCAACATCCTCGATGAAGGTAGAATACTGCTTAGGGCTAGAGACATACCTGCCTGGGACACATAATCTGAGAGTTCGGTCATGTCTCTCTTCATATAGTCCAGGGAGGTACCTGTCAAGACATTTACACCAACATGTACTATGACATAGTCATAATGGTAATTGCTGCTGAGTGACTTGAGTGAGTGAGTGATTTGATGGATCTTAACACATTACAGGCAGCTGACCGTGACCTTTTCCTTGCTCAGCCTGGTGAGGGGGACATCTTTGTGTCTCCCTGTTGAGTCACCTATAACCAAAACATTTGGTTTTTAGGGTCTTAATTGCTAAGACAGTGATATGTGTGTTGTTGTGTGGGGCGGTTGATTCTGTTCTTGTACCAGTATGTGCATGTTTGCTCTTGGGAGGTCTCTGGTCTTTTGGTAGGCTCTTAGTGAGTACCTTCATGCATGTGGGTTTATGTGTCCTGCACTTCTTTTGTGTGAGAGGGAAGGTGTGTGAGCTGATAACCTGTTGCATGTCTTGCTTGCTTTATTGTGAGAGAACTGATTCTAAATTCATGGAATAGTTACATCTCTCACATACTATATTTGTTTGCTTTAGGAGCAAGTTGTTATCGGTGTACATGAGGTAATTGCTACATTGCCTCAGGATGCCCATGTCAATCAGGTTGGCTGGAGAAATGGTGGGAAACTGTCCATCCATTATGGCAGGTATATATTATAGTGACTCATTGGGATGGGTAAGGTGGACCCAGATTTGCTTGTAAGACCAACAAGGGTGACTATCCTGTGGATGTCTAAAGGTGGAAGACTACATCAACACCTTAGAAGGTGCAGCTGGGTTGCACACTGGATGGAAATTTGCAACTGCATTTCTCAAAGAGAGGCAGTGGAGCTAAGAAGGGTTCACTAGTAGGAATCAATGGAAAATGTTTGTTTCTAAGTGTTTGTGTCTATACACAGCAATGCTAAACCCCATTGCATGGTGTGCAGCTATGCGCAAATGTGATGCTTAAATGCAAATGAAATTAAACAGTTGTAACACTAACTAGCCAATGGGAGAGCCTAAAATTGAGCCTTTTTCCAAATATCTCCAACTCAGATATGTCCTGGACTGCACACTTTTGCCACAGGGATGCATGAGGGCCTGCTTAATGAAAATCCAAAAGTAAGGTAAGTACTACCACGCTGTATAGGAAGCAATTTCAAATTATTAAAACAATAAAAGCAGTATCATAAGCACTTTTGGGTAAATCCCTTCATCAGATGATAAAACAATAGAAAAAACATAGTATCTAATATAGTACAACAAAGCCAATGAAAATCAATAGTTTACCCTCCTTTTTGCTAGAGCTGGTTTTAAAGGGACAACATCATTTAATCCTGGGGCTTTGTCAGCTCCCAGTCTAAGAATCCATTGCATCTCTTTGTATTCAGTTTCATTATACAAGTAACCCATTCTTTGACTTCTGTTTACAACACATATAACCATAAAGGCAAATACATGATCACTATGTAATTCTATATGCTTGTACAGTGCATTGTTCTTTTTTTAACCTTATATATGATAGATGCGTAAAAATTCTGTCTTTATCCATACCTACATTGTAAAGCCTGTAAGTACATTCTACAAGGGAAATGTTTTATACACCCCAGGACCAACAAGAATCATCTTTTGAATATGCATGCTGACTGTAACATGCAAAATGTTGTCTATATTGCGAACTGTCAACAGTGTACTGCATATTATGTAGGAAAAACAAATTGCAGACTTAAAGATCGAATTTGTAAGCATCTATTAGATATACGGTTAAGAAAAGAACACAATGCACTCTACAAGCATATAGAATTGCACAGTGATCATGTATTTGCCTTTATGGTTATATGTGTTGTAAATAGAAGTCAAAGAATGGCTAACTTGTATAATGAAACTTGAATACAAAGAGATGCAATAGATTCTTAGACTGGGAGCTGACAAAGCCCCAGGATTAAATGATATTGTTACTTTAAAACCAGCTCTAGCAAAAAGGAGGGTAAACTATTGATTTTCATTGGCTGTGTTGTACTATATTAGATATTATGTTTTTACTAGTGTTTTATCATCTGATAAAGGGATTTACCCAAAAGCGCTTATGATACTGCTTTTATTGTTTTAATAAAGTGAAGTTGCTTCATATACAGCGTGGTAGTACTTGACTTACTTTTGGATTTACTATTTGGATTTTTTGGCAGTACTTTCAGTGGAAGGAGTCCTTTATTTTCTGTTCTTTATTTTGGCCTTCTTAATGTAGGATGGCTGGTTTTAGTGCTCAGTATATCCAAACAGCGTAGATTCAGCAAACTTAAATATAGCATATACTATGAGACAAAGCAGTACTAGGATTTCAAAGTGCAGAAAATAACAGTCAAAGCAGCAGCAACAGTAAATAGTGGAACATCAATAAAGCAGAATATAGTTCAAAAAATGCAATGCAAGCTTTAAATATACTTAATTTTTGTAGATCACAGTGGATGCCTTTGATTTAGATTAGATTTGCTCCAGGTCTCTGGCAAAGTCACCAAACTTTAGCCAATGAGAGAACCCAAAACTGAACCTTTTTCCAGCAATCCCCAACTCAGATGTGCCCTGGGCTGCACACTTCGGCCACAGTGTTGCAGTAAGGCCTTCTTACTATAGGATGGGCAATTCTAGTGCTCAAGTAATACCAAACAGCCTAGATTCAGCAAACGCAAATCTAGCCTATACTATGATATACAGCAGTACTAGTATTTCAAAGTGCAGAAAATAACAGTCAAAGCAGCAACAGTAAAAAATGAACAGCAACATAGCAGAATACAGTTCAAAAAATGCAATGCAAGCTTTAACTATACTTATTTTTTGTAGATCACAGTGGATGCATTTGATTTAGTTTAGATTCACTCCAGATGTCTGGGTAAAATGCCAAACTTGGAGCAGCTCCACTGAACTGAGCCTAATCTCAAAGATATTTTCTTTTGTTTCTTGTGGAATTCTCTCTAGATGTCACAGCGGCATTTGAGGGACTGATGGTGCACGCCCCCCATCTTGCCTTCACTAAGGCATTTGTCACTATTTCACATAAGGAAATAATTGACAGATGAAAAGCTTTCAATGTCATTCCATGTATCTAAAGGGAATAACTGTCACACTGAAAGGTTTCAATGTCAAGCCATACTGTAACATTCATTGATTTTGAAACTCTTTAGTGTGAATCTGAATGAGCAAACATGTAGACATACCTAAACTAAATCTGAAATTGTTTACCATTCCTTTATTTTTGTTTTCCTTTTTTTCCTTTTTTTTGTTTGTTTTTTAATTGCAGAACTCACAGTTATGAGTCTCAGAATTACAAAATGAAACCAGGGAAAGAAGTAAGATACAAACTGAGAAGAGGGTGAATGCTGCCTACTTATTCCTCAGCGGGAATGTGCATTACCAGTAGTATCTCATGGAAGCCTGCGCTAAGACTACTTTACCCAAAGTACTTCTATACAGAAATAAAAGAAAATGAGGTCTGGGCACTCAAATATGATAATGATTATAAACTAGATAGCATAACTCTTATGATAAAGGATGTAAACATCCTCAAAGATGGTTAACAAAAAGGTATAATTGTCGCAGCAGATTTAATGATTTCATGTTTTATTGTTTCTTTACTCTCAGGGAGTAAGAGACTTGCTCAGGGTCAGACAGTATACAAATGGAGGTTGAAGTAATCCAGCCCTGCATTACAAGTTATAGTTCTTTAACAGCTCATAGCCTTAGTCTTCTTTGTTACCTACCAGAACATGGCACGTATCATGAGACTTGCAAAAGGGATATAAATTATGAAATAAATAGTCAAATCATAAAAGATTATGTTATCATTAAAAGAAGGCAAGATATCAGTTTTGTCCTGTGTGTTATCTACCAAGGCCAGAAAAGCACATTCCTTTGCCAAATTAATTCCATAGGGCATATCTAGTTATGCCAGAGAGATTACTGTGCCATTTCATATTTCACTGATCTGACTCATAAAGGAATACAACTTCTGTAGCCAATGAACAGACCAGAGAATCAAATGGAAAAGGCATGATGCCTAACTGGCAAAATTAGAGGAGTTGAAAACATTAAGGATTTCAAAAGGGTTTAGGAACTGACACTATATTTGATTTCTTACAAGTTAGTTATTGAAACTTTTGATTTATAAGACAATGACTGA
This sequence comes from Protopterus annectens, assembly GCF_019279795.1. NCBI lineage: Eukaryota > Metazoa > Chordata > Ceratodontiformes > Protopteridae > Protopterus > Protopterus annectens. The sequence continues at coordinate 1,933,735,248 of NC_056739.1, read as the reverse complement.
TCTGATAGTTTAATGTGCTCTATTTCTTCTGTAATGGACTTAAACCAAACAATATTGAATCGTCCCTTATTTTCAAAACAGAAATTAAAAGAGCAATGTAACTTTTGCAAGTGGACCACAAGCATGGGAGTTGGCGTATATTTTAGTGCATGGAGCACCATGATTGTGCTCCAATATCGGAAAAAATAGAGCCTGGTTGAGTGCTACTCTAGAGTGAGACCCAATATTAACAGTACCTTGAAATCTTAATCACCTTCCTAAGCACTGTTAATGTCAGGCCTCACACTGGGCAATGAGTACTACGAGTGCTCCCTCAGGGCATTAAAACACTTTGTTTTTACTTTTTTCCTTTTCTGTAATCAGTAGAACAAGGAGCAGATGAAGCTCCATGCATTCAAAGAATTATGAGTGTGTCTCTGATCATAATCATCCAGTATGAGTTCTATACGTGGAGGCCAATATTCTTTTCTTGACCTTTGCTCTTGAGGTGAATTTGTTGGCATCCATGGCTCAAACATATAATGTGGTTACAATCAGAGACCCAATCATAATCCTTTATTATGCTATACTTTGTAACTATCTGTGAGGCATCATGTTATATTTCGTTAGTTTTACTTATCTCACCCATGAATTTTGCAGTACAGACAACATGCTTATTGTGTGCTATTTGTCTTAAATATTGTATTACACTTTTTTATGTTGTTGAATAACCATATTGACTTTGAAAACATCTCAACATGTGTAGGTTTTCACTGCAATATATTCAGTTTAACTATTCATTGTAACTATGCTCCAGTGCAATCAGTTTTGTAATATCTCTGTGTCTGTTAATGTGATAGATATAGCTGAGTAGTCAACATTGTGACTTAAATGATGGCTGAAGATAGTTCCCTGACCAGAATACTTACTTGATGAGCAAAATAAATAAATAAATAAATATATAAATAAATAAATAAATTAATAATCAAAAGCAGTGTTTCCAAATCTGCATATACTTGAACAGGTTAAGAAGTGCACCTGATCAATCAGATGAATCACCTGGGAGAGAAGAATCACGTATCTGTAGGGCTGCTTTCCTTCTGTGAAAGAGGATCTACTTTTCTGCATTAAATCATCACCTAAAGAGGGCAGGCAAGGTAAAAGTAGGGCTGTGTGTTAAAGAATGCAGTCACATTTCTAAGGAAGCATTCAGAGAAAAGCTCAAGTAGATTTTCATTTAATACCATTTTATAATATTATAAAAAAATCCAAATGTATTTATTTATTTATTTTATTTGTTTACCGAGAGATGTCCAACTGGGCCAGATGCCATTTTTCAGCAGAGGCCCGGGGAGAAAAGCTCCATACATATAAGTAAACCAATTTGAACAATCAAGTTGAACACACATTAATTAGGTTAACATTGTACAAAGCAGAGAAAAGCAAGAAGCAAACAGAAACGTGATTAAGTACATAACAATAATTACAAAATTAACAAAATTGGACCAAAGCAAGAAGCAAACAGAAATGTGATTAAGTATATAACAGTAATTACAAAATTAACAAAATTGGACCTGCCAGTGATGCAGTTAAACAGCATGAAGCAGTTGGATGTAATAGTTAGAAACAGTGAGATAGAGTTTGTCAAGAGAGGACAAAATATTCTCCCTAGCTGTTATATGACAAAGCAGTTATCAGTGTTTATTTTGCAATGTGAAACTGATTACTGAACCAAGTTAGGTTACTGCAGTAAATAACTGTAGCTGTGAGAAAGAGCAGATGTAGGGTGAAAGTAAGGGAGAAAAGTAGGTGCTCTACCCTGTAGTAAGGCAGGAGCAGAGCCAGTGTTTTTCTAGATGTTCCTTAAGGAGGTGTTGGGGTTTTTAGCTATAGGTTTGGGAAGGGTGTTCCAGAATATGGCAATTTTATAGGAGTAGAGGGCGGAGCCTTGTGTGCTGTGGGGCTGAGTAATCTTTAGCTTATGTTTATTTGAGGATCTTAGTGCTCTAGGATTACTGTTGGGTTGGATTAGGTTGGCAAGAGCAGGGCAGTCATTTGGTTTGTAAATTATTTTGTGGGCTATGGACAGTTGGTTTAGTGTTAGTAGGTTTGGGAGTTCTAACCATTTTAGTTGTGAGAGTACTGAGCAGTGATGGGTCTGTAGGGATGGCCTGTGACAAATTTCCAATTTTGTTGTAGCATGATTCTAGTTTATTTAGATCTGATTTACGAATGTTTGTAAATACCTGGCAGCCATAGAGGAGGGTGGAGAGTAGTTGTGTGTGGGCAGTGGCTAATCTGGCACTTTTTGTGAGGAAAGGTTTAATTCTATATAGGGTACCTAACTTGGAGTGGACTTTTTTGATGGAGAGGGATATGCGGGAATCGAACCATAGGTTTTCATCAATTGTGACACCTAGAAGTTTGATTTGGTTATTGGGTAGTATTTTGGTTCCATTTGTGGAAAGAATTGAAATTGGGGTTAGACATGTTTTGGGATTGTTATAATTAAACACAATTAACTTGGTTTTGTTTGGGTTTAGTATGAGCTGGTGGTTATTGAGATAGTTTTATATATCTTGGAAAGATTTCTGCATTCCTTAAGGGCAGTATAAATGCATGCTATCTCAGCCCACTATTAATTATTCAAAAACACTCAGAGATGCCGTGCACCTCTAATGTATTACTGTGCCATGCGGACTAATTCCTTAAGGGAAGTATAAATGCATGCTCTCTCAGCAAGAGTACTGCTGGAATAAAAGAGAGAGAAGTAGCCATTTACATTCAGAATGGCTTGCCAGCAACAGTACAACTAAGAACAAGTCAGCATGCTTGTAACAAGAAACACAAAGTAGCGTTCTAACACAATGTTACAATTCTGTATACAAACTGTAATACACATGAAAAATTACATAGTAGCAGTACACTTGAAAACAACTTATCAGTGATTTATGTTCACAGCTTTAACTCTTATGAAGTAGAAAGCATTAGAAGTGCACTTACATGGGTAGCATGCTGCACCAGTTAGACACTTGCAAATGTTATAGAAAATAGACCATGTTTGGACATAGTAAACAGAGCAGACTACACACGTATGTATTGTACTATAATTCTGTCCTATTTCAAAGCATTTCTGGGTGAATGTATTTCTCTTGATATCCGGGAAATCAATGTGGTGCTCCATTTTATAAGGGATTGAAGGGACTTGATGTTATACGGTACCAAAAAAAAACACTTGAGGTATTATATAAAGAAATATATGCATTACAGTGATTAAGAATAGATAAGGTACTATAATAAACTGTTGTGTCCACTTTATGTGTTTGGCAATAAATAGCAATAACAAGGTGAAGACACGTAATGAGTCTGTCTCTCGTTATTTATATAGTCTAACTTTCTGTTTCATTGATGAATTCCATATTGCAGGTCAATGAAAAAGTAATGTTTTCTGATTGCCTCATTCTATTTACTTTGCTCTGATGATTTAGCTTAGGCTAGGAAGAACAACGTATGTAATGTATTCCACAGTCCTGCCAAGAAACTCTTTTCCCAATTTCTCTTTTTTTTTTTTTTATCAACCACCTCTATTAGAGTTCTTTGGCTTGTCATCAGTAACCTGCTGTACACTTTCTTAACTACTACATTTGCACACATGCCATTATCTTTCATCCATTACCCATGCCAGATCTCTTTACTCTGATACCATGGGTCATATCAGTGATACAACATTTGCATGTCATCAGCTTTTAAACTTGTTCATTCTGTTATACTGTACTTATTATCTTGTGCTCAGTGTCTCAGGATTACTTTATACCCACATTATAACAATGTACTTGTACTCAGTGTCTTGTGATCACGATTTACTCATACTGTATGAATGCACTTGCACTCATTGTCTTGGAATCCCTGTTTACTCATGTTATAACAATGTACTTGTGCTCAGTGTCTCATCATCACTGTATACCCACACTATAACAATGTACTTGCACTCAGTGCCTTGGGGTCACTGTACACATACATTATAATAATATACTTGCACTCAGTATATTGAAATCACTGTATACTCACATTATAGCAATGTACTTGTGCTCAGTGTCTAAGGATTACTGTTTACTCACATTGTAATAAAGTACTTGCACTCAGTTACTCGAGATCATTGTGCACTCTTAGTATAAAAATGTACATCTGGTCATTGTCTTGGGATCACTGTATATACACAATCATAACAATGTACTTGCACTCAGTGTCTCAGGATCACTATATACACACAATCTAACAATATACTTGCACTCAGTGTTTCGAGGGATCACTGTATACACACATTATAACACTGTACTTATACTCACATTATAATAATGTACCAGCACTCAGTGTCTCATGATCACTGTATACACAAATTATAACTATGTACTTGCACTCATTGTCTTGGGATCACTGTATACTTACATTATAACAGTGTGCTTTCACTCAGTGTCTCTGGATCACTGTATACTCACATTATAACAATGTACTTGCACTCAGTATCTAGGGATAACTGTATACACACATTATAACATTGTACTTGTGCTCAGTGTCTTGGGATTACTGCATACTGAAATTATAACAATGTACTTGCGCTCAGTGTCTCGGGATCAGTGTATAGTCACATTATAAGAATATTCTTGCACCTAGTGTCCTGGGATCACTTTAAACACTCATTATAAGAATGTAGTCAAAGTCAAAGAAAACTTTATTGCCATTTAGACTCACACAAGTGCAAAAACTGAATGAAATCCTGCATCTCTATACTGAAATGTGTAGATATCACATAGACTTAATATGACAACACATTAATACACATATAACCACATACTCTATACTATAATGTTCTAGATAGATAATCTAATATTTCACATAAATCAAACTCACTTTAACATTTATTATACAGTGACCTCTTTGCTTGCTTGAGTTTTGGGTTCATAGGTTCATAGGTAGGTGCTAGGCTATCTGCCTGAAGGCATTTATAAGCCTAGCCAGAATGTGTTGGCTTTCGCCATCCCCTTAGATTAGTTCCCTGTGCCTCTGTCCAGCAGAGCCACTGAAGTGAACCCCGGGGTAAACTTTCTGTTTCCCATCCACTTGTCAAGGTTTCTCTTGAACAGTGCTAGCAAGGAGCTCTGCCTAGTGTAGATTGGAATCTTGTTCCAAAGCATGGGGAGTCTCTGGGAGAGGAATCTATCCCTCTAGCATGTCCTATTTATTGTTGGTGAGGTTTAGATCCCTAGAGCGTGTGGCTCGAGGGGATAAGGTTTTCTTTAGGTGGAGCATGTCCATCAATTCTGGGTTGGACATGGCCTTGTATGTCAGACAGAGATCACCTCTGAGCAGGCGGTATGCAACTGAGTACAGCTGGAGTTTCTTCAGTTGAGCTGCATAGGGCATCTGTTTGAGGCCAGTAATCCTCTTGGTGAGGTACTTCTGTTGTCTTTATAGCTGTTGCAGGTGTCTTGTAAGGTACATCCCAAATGGTGCGTTGTACTCTATGATGGGTCTGATGAGTGATGAATAGAGGGGCACAATGACCTCTTCTGATCTGGATGCAAACCTTTTTGTGAATAGGTGGACCACATAGAAGGATTTTCTAAGCACTTTAGCAATGTGATTATCAAAGGAGAGATTACTATCTACTTGGGTCCCCAGATCCCTTATTACATTTTCTGTATTTAGGGGACTACTGCCTATGTGGTAGTTTGTAGGCACTTTATTATTTCCAAAGGGAATAACTATGTACTTTTTGGCATTTAGCTTGAGGTCATGATTTTGGCACCAGGTATCCGTCTCATTGAGACCCTTTTGGAGGATGTCTGTGTTAGCCAGTGTGTCCATTATAGCCTCTCGTTTGCAGTCGTCTGTGAACTTGGTCAACCATTGTCCTCCTGTGCTTGTCTGTACCTCTGAGAAGTATATGCCAAACAGGAGGGGTCCTAGGACTGAGCCCCAGCAAATGCCACTTGTAACTGGTTTAGAGTCTGGCCTAGCTCCTGCAACTCTCACGATGTGGGTTCTGTCTGCGAACCAATTGGCAACCCATCTTGTGACATAGGGGTTTATGTTCAGGCTGGTGAGCTTGTCTATAATACCAGAATGGGGAATGGTGTTGAAGGCCTTTGCAAGGTCTAGGTAGGCTGTGTGTACCACCTTTCCCTCATCTATAGCCTTGGTAACTGTCTCAAAGAAGTCCACCAGGTTTAGGAGGCATGATCTGCCCTTAACAAAGCCAAACTGGGTAGGGTTCAGTGTTTGGAGGTTCCCAGTTTCTCTGTTAATGAGTTCCATGATGATGCGTTCCATAGCCTTGCAGACCAAGCTAGTCAGGCTTATAGGGCAATAGTTCCCGGGGTCTGTTGTGGCTCCACCTTTGTGGAGCAGAATAACCATTGCTGTGCATCACTCTATGGGTACATAGCCTGTGGAGATGCTGATTTTGAACAGTGTGTTTAGGTGAAGGGTTGGTTTGTCTTTGAGCTCATGTAGGACTCAGCCTGGGACACCACCTGGTCCCATTGATGCTGTGTTTTTGGGGCTCTACATTCTTCTGGTATGATTATGGGCCCTTTCGGAGTTTGAGAGGGGGGGTGAAGTTTGCACTGAACCTGTCTGCCAGGATGTTGGAAATATCGGTTGGTTCAGTGTATTTTGTGCCATTCTGCACTAACTCTGAGCAGATCTGAGCATTGCCACTTAGATTCTTGACATAGCTAAAGAATGCCTTGTGGTTATCTTTGGAGTCCTTGGCAAGTTTTCTTTCAAAGCTCGCCTTGGTCAATTTTAGAGGGATCGTAGTTTCTTGCTGATACTGATCAGGGATGTCTTCCCTTCTTGGGATTTTACTCTTTTCTGTACTAGTTTCCTCCTTTTATTGTATAGCTTGCTTATGGCAGGGGTCCACTGGACTGGTTTCCTTTTCTTGGCAGAGTGAGTCTTGATTTTGCTTGGGATAGCGTGATCCATGCATTCTTGTAGGTGCCCGTAGAACGCATTAGTAAAGGATTTTGCAGCTTGAACAGCGTTATCCTTTAGCATGGAGGCTTTGAAACTTTCCACCTGCATCTTAAGTAACGTGAAGTTTGCTTTTGAAAAGTTTTTCACTGTTGTTTCCTTGTTCGGGAGTGGGGGCAGAATGTGAATATCCAAAATGATTTGTTTATGATCAGATCTAACCAGCAAGGGGTTGACCTCCGGTGTGGACCACCGGTCGCCCATGTTGGTGATGACCAGGTCCAATATGTTATCACCTCTGGTGGGACTGTTGACCAGTTGTTCCAGGGTATTTGAGTTTATAAATTCTAGGAAATGTTGGGCAAGGGAGTTAGTACTTCAGTAGTTCTCCCGGTTAATGTTTGGGTAGTTGAAATCACCCAATATTAGGGTGTTTGGTAAGACCTTTATGTTACCTAGTGCTTCCAGAAATGTGGAATGGGGGTCCTGGGACAAGGTGGGTGATCTGTAGCAAGCTACAATTTGAACTGCAGTTTTGCCCATTGTTAGTGGCACGTGGATAATCTCTGAAGCATCGTGCTGTGCCACTAACCTAGAGGTGTGGGTATCCTTGATGAATATGGATACTCCCCCGCCTTTTGTTTTCCGGTCCGGTTTCTGTGGCCGAAATGTATGGTATGAGTTGTAGCCTGGTAGTGCTGCAGTGCTCTCTGGAGCCTTAAACCAGGTTTCTGTTACTGCACATATATCGATTTTCTCCATACTGAGGAGTGCCTGGAGTACGTGCATTTTGAGGTTTAGACTTCTGGCATTGAGTAGTATTAACCTCAGATTTATGTTACTTGTGCTATTTATGGCGATGGTTTTTTCTTTTGAGCCTTGCCTGAAAAAGGCACTGTGGGGGTGGCAAGAGCCTTGGCCAGTATTCAAAAGCCTAAGGGTGACAGGTGAAAGCCGTCTCTAGCAAAGCAGCGTGGCTCCTTGAGCATGTCATCCCAGGCAGACAGACACTGGATCCCCTTTGAATGACACCAGAAACTTAGCCAATTGTTGAAATTGATAGTTTTTTCTTTATACCATGGTATCATTCTTGCTGAGGGCAAGATGCTACTCAGGGTCAGGGTCATACTGGCCTGGGCTACCTGATCAGAGAGCTCTTCCATGTCTCTTTTCATGTAGTCCAGGGAGGAACGGCTCAGGTCATTCACACCAACATGGCCAATGACAGAGTTATATTTGTACTTGTTCTGGAGCACAGTATTGAGGTAAAACATTTCATTAAAGACTTACATTGAGTATTGCCCAGAATAGGATATTCATATGTATTGCACTGTGACTGAGTTACAGACTAGCATTAGATACTGCACTCTAATGAGGCATTTCTCTGGCCTTTCTACTACCCCTGATGACCAGTAATTTGCCTCTACTTATTGAGTATTGCACTAATATTGTATTGAGACAGGGAGCCAAGTTATTGCACAATTTGAGATGGTCTTCCATATTGGTTGGCTGGCATGGAGCATGACTGTTTCCTGAGTTCAACAGTCTGATGGCTTGTTGGAAAAAGCTGTTTCTGAATCTCATAGTTCTAGATCTTATGCTAAGAAAGAAATTCCCAGATGATAGATACATGAACAGTCTGTGAGCAGGATGGGTTCAGTCCCTAATTATTCCTTTGGCCCTGCCTAGGCATCTGGACATGTGCAGTTCATGGTTGGGTTGTAGGGTGGTCTTGATGATCATCTTGTCTGCCTTTACCACTCTCTGGAAAGCCTTGCAGTCAGAGATAGAGTGGCTTCTGTACCACACCATAAGGTTGTTTGTCAAGATGCTTTGTATTCTACCCCTATAGAGGGTTGTGAGAACTGTTGATGGTATGTTTGCTCTCCTCAACCTTCTCAAAAGGTGTAACCTCTGATGTACCTTACTGACAATGGTATTTGTATTGGTAGACCAGGACAAGTCCTCATCAATATGCACCCCCAGAAACATTTTGCTAATCACTCACTCTACTGTTTCACCATTGATGGTTAGAGGAGAATGTTATAAAACAATGCTCAAAGCCACGCAATAAAGGTTGGAGTAATACAAAATAAAATGCTCTAAGAAAATAAATAAAACTCCAATCAACATGCCTAAAAATAAACTTTAATAAAACAGAAAAAATAAAATAAAAGGTAAGTGCTTTCACAGATACTCAATCTGCTTCTTCAGACCATATAAAAATCACTAAAAGACGAGCATTTAAAAAATTAATAAAGTCCAGTCACTAAAACACATGCAGTCAGCTGACTCATGAATGAATCAGCCAATCAAGGGTTCACTATGGGCCAAGCCCCCAAATTTAATTCAATGACATAGGGGGGTGTGATTTCAACAGTGGCTTAAAAGAAATTGTCCCATTCAATCCTGGTGGAAGGTGTGCTTTTAAAAGTAGCATCCAATGTCACTCATGGCATTCTGTTATATTATTCTGATCTCCACCCCGCACATGAATGGGGGCTTTCCTGTAGTCTTTAAGTGAGAAAGTCCAGAATCCAGTTACAAAGTGGTGTGTTGATGCCTAGTTGAATCAACTTCCTTACCAGCTGTATAGGGATGACTGTATTAAAAGCAGAGCTGAAGTCAATGAATAGTAACTTCACATAGCTGTTTTTACTTTCTAGATGGGCCAGCAATAAGTGAAGTGCAAGTGCTATGATGTCTGCAGTAGAGCAGTTTGTTCAGTAAGCAAAGTGCAGTGGGTCATGATCCACAGGTAACTTAGATGTTATGGCTTCTTTGACCAGTCTCTCAAAGCTTTTCATCACAATGGAAGTTAGAGCTACAGGGTGGTAGTCATTGAGGTATGATGGTGGTGACTTCTTTGGTAGTGTTATTATTGTCATATTTTAAAGCATTTGGGAACTATTTCCTGACTCAGAGAGATATTAAAGATACCTGTGAGGACATATGTTAGTTGAATTGCACAGTCTCTTGAGTACTCACCCAAAGATGTTGTCAGGCGCAGCTGCTTTTCTCAGGTTAAACCTGCACAATCTCCTCTGGACATAAACTGGATTGAGGATGAGTGTCTCTTTGTTTTGACTGGTGGACATTTTCTTTCATGTTGTTTTGCTCAGTACTTCAAATTTGCTGAAGTAGACATTGAGCATGTTAAGGAATTCCTTATTGTCACCACAATGTGAAGATAAGGGCCTGTAGCCTATTTGCTGGATACCTTGCCATAGGAGCTTGGAGTCTTTTTGGTCAGAGAAGTAGCTCTGGATCTTCCTACTGGATGGGCATTTTGCTTCACTCACTGTTCAGACTTGCTCTGGGTGTTCTGAGGGTATCCTTGTTTCCAGACTTACAGGCTACAGTCTTTGCTTTCAGGAGCTCATACACTTCGTTAGTCAACCAGGTTTTCTGGTTGGCATGTGGGATGATGTTTTTGGTGGCTGTTACACATCATCCACACATTTTGAGATGTAGCCCATCACCACCTCAGTGTACTCCTCTACTTGCACTCAGTGTCTTAGGATCACTGTATACAATTGTAAGAATGTACTTGTAGTCAGTGTCTCAAGATCATTGTATACTTAAATTGTAAGAATATACTTGCACTCAGTGTCTCAGGATCACTGTATACTCACATTATAAGAATGTACTTGCACTCAGTGTCTCAGGATCACTCTATACACACATGCAAATGCACACAAGGTGGGCAGAAAAAGTGCTTCAAGGACACACTGAAAGTCTCTCTGAAGAGCTTTGGCACTGGCCCAGACTCCTGGGAAACCACCACCCTGCCTGGTGAAGCTGCATCAGCAAAGGTGCTATCTTCTATGAGCAGAGCAGGACTGCAGAAGCACAGAGGAAGTGTGAGCTGCATAAATCCACAGCCAAGTCTTTGCCAACCAACCCAAATGACCACTTGTGCTCGACGTGTGGTAGAGCTTTTCGAGCCCGCATAGGACTGATCAGTCAGAGCCGGACCCACCATACTCAGCCAACCTCCTTGACGTGATGTCCTTGGTCATCGTCGACAATGATGGATGAACAATACACACGTTCTAACAATGTACTTTTGCTCAGTGTCTCAGGATCACTGTGTATTCACATTATAACATGTGCTTGCACTCTGTGTCTCAAGATCACTGTATACACACATTATAACAATGTAGTTTTGCTCAGTGTCTCAGGATCACTGTATATTCACATTATAGCAATTTAATTGCACTCAGTGTCTTGAGATCACTATATACACACATTATTTCAATGTCTCGGGATCACTGTATACTTATATTATAACAATGTACTTGCGCTCAGTGTCTTGGGATCACTGGTTATACACATTATAGCAATGTAGTTGCACTTAGAATTTCAGGATAACTGTATACACATTCTAATAATGTACTTTTGCTCAGTGTCTTGGGATCACTATAAAGTAACATTATAATATTGTACTTTTACTCATTGTCTCAGGATCACTATATACTCATACTGTACCACTGTACTTGCACTCAGTGTCTTTGTATTAATAGATTATTAGAAATTTGGAAGTGAGACATTATGACTCCCATCCAGATTGGCTCTGCACAGCATACATCTTGTGGGTGAGCACTGGCTAGGCTGTAATGATCTCTCTTTTTATAATTGCCTTGTAGATGCCTAGGATTTATATGAGTCTTGTAAATTTCCATTATATTGGGTAGTTTTTCTGCAAAGCATCTGCCAAGTACATCTGGTATTTGTAAGACTAATTTTAGTGAATGGTTCTTTTATCACAAACTAGATTATGTTGAGGAAAGGAGGGAAACAGTATATCTTATCATTGACTTTGTGAGTGATAGCTTTGCTACAAAGCATACTCCTAGAAATAAAGTATGCATTGCAAAGAGTTGACTCCCTTCTCCTCACACACACACATACCACATACAGAACAGCATCTAAGTAAATTATTTTGGAAACCATCATGTAGGATTCTCAGTACTCTATTGTAAACCTGCTAAGCAACTTTCTTGCATCTTCACTGATGTTTAGTGGTGAGTGTTGGGGCAGGGGTTTGAATCTCAGTCCTGTCTGTACCCTTGTTTCATCACTGACTTGTGTTTTCCTTTACAAAGGCCATAGAATTAACAGCAACATTTCAAGTTCCAGTCTGCTTTATCATGATTAACTCTGGTGGAATCCTGATGTAGACAGTATTTTGCTAAATTTCTGGATTGTTAAGCATTCTAATGTGCAAGTATTTGAGTGGTTGGTGAAACTGAGGAGACCACAAATGTGATCATTCAATAGACCAATGAAAGTGAGATTGTGGATTAGTGGATTAGTGCATCTTAGATTTTTCATAGCCAATACCTTGAAGTATTTTTCTTACTCCTAGGTAAAGCAATCTTAGAGTTAACATATGTTAGTTACAATTTTGTGGGGTTGCAGCTCATCCACATTAGTGGGTGCAGGGAGGCCATATTTTTGGCAAAACTAACTGTAGTGTGAATTTCAAAATGCATTGCTCTTACTTTGCAATTACAAGTTGTTTTGTTTTTAGCTCTGGATTCTGATAGGAGCTATACTGATTAATAACATGCCAGTAAACTTAAAAAGTTTTACAGCAATAGCAGTACTGCTGTGAATGCAATCTTATTAAGCATACTTATCAAAAACTGAGATTGTAGACTTAATCCAAAGATGTGCAGCAAAATAAGAGACTTCAAAAGCTTTAAAAGACACTGTAAGGGGTTATTATTTTTATTATAATTATTATTATTAGCCACACTGGTTTCATTATGATTCTTATATTTAAACAGAGGATCTTTTCCTTCTGGTGTCCTGCTGATTCAGCCACTGCAAGGGCCTCAACAGCTTCATAGGACCAGGCCTGCAGTATTCTACCCTTTGGTGAGAGCAGAAGCTTCCATGTGACAGCTGCAGAAGCTTGGAACTGTGTTTGGTTTTGATTGGCCAGTTTCTGTGGAAGCATCGATTGCAATTCGATTAGCCAGCTTCTGTGAGGACAAAGCCTTACAGAATTTAAATATTAGGCTTGCTCAGTTCAGCATGCTGCTGTACAACTGCATTACTATGAACGCGTTTTTATCCTGTTAGGTATCCAATTAACGAACCTAATCTACAGCAGGTAAGGCAACCTCATAATTGTTGTATATGATATCAATTTTAGTGCCTTTTTAGCAGACCCTACTGTGACTTGAGTTTGTGTCTGCCTTATTTCATATAGTAAACTCATTATATCTGTTTTAGTTTAACTTACTAATTTCATTTCTTGTAGACACATTGCTGAAATTAACATTTTTTTGTTCTACTGAATGTTGTATTATTGACACTAAATAACATTGTGCCATTGTGCCTCATTGGTGTTGTGCTGTTGTTCCCTTTTGCTTTTCTGACTGCAGTACATACATACATTCATACAAATATTTCAAGAATGAGCATTAATGACCTTCTAGCCTAGTAGTATAAAGTTTAAGGTAATACAGTATTATTGTGCCTTGCTGCTTTGGTACTGTTACTTCCTACTGGCAATATCTAAAATAATACTACAGTGTTACTTATTACAGATACTATGTATATAAAAAAACAAATTAACTTATTGTTTGAGTTATTGAGTTCACTATTTGATTTTTGGTTTTGTTATATATCTGCTTGTTACTGATTACTGTATTGTTAATGCTACCACCCTACAGTTTTGCTCTACAGAGTACAGTTACCGTAGTTACATCCTTTATTCTTTTATCATTGAGAGGAGTTGTGGTATTGTATGAGGACGTCGGGAGTGTCAGAGAAGTATGTATGAGTGGTACAGGATATGTACGAGGGTAGTGTGACAGCGGTGAGCTCTGCGGTGGGAGTGATGGATGAGTTTAAGGTGGAGGTGGGATTACATCAAGGATCAGCTCTGAGCCCTTTCTTATTTGCAGTGTTGATGGACAGGTTGACAGACGAGATCACCCATGGACTATGATGTTTGCAGATGACATTGTGATCTATAGTGAGAGTAGGGAACAGGTGGAGGAGACCCAGGAGAGGTGGAGATATGCTCTAGAGAGAAGAGGAATGAAGGTCAGCAGGACTAAGATAGAATATATATGTATGAATGAGAGGGAGTATAGAGGAATGTTGAGGATGCAGGAAGTAGAGGTGGCGAAGGTGGATGAGTTTAAATACTTGGGGTCAATAGTTCAGAGTAACGGCATGTGTGGAAGAGAGGTGAAGAAGAGAATACAGGCAGGATTGACCATATATCTCATTTCTCTCTACTTTCACTGGCTTATGTGAGTAATCACAAAATCATCACTTTTGAAATCCCACCCCTTCAATTATTTAAATTTATTGGCCATCCTACAGTACTTCATAGTACCAAAATACAAAAGTGACCACCCCTTTCAGTCCATCTTGCTGTTTTAAAAATAGTAACTCTCCACTAAACCTTAACTTTTTAAACAGGTAAAACTCAAGTTACCTACTTTCACATCTAACTTCTCTAGTGCACACTGCAGAGTGCATTCTTTTCAATCTTACCTGTAAGCATCCCTGTGACTAGCACTTTCTCTAATACCTGCTGGAAAGCACTAGGAAGCCTTAAACTCATACAAACACTGAACTCTCCTTGTTAACAAGGAGAAATTAATAGTAGGCACTAAACAGCCTATAATTGCAAAGTACCTTGCTAAGGAAACAGCTCCTATACTTTACAAAGAAAAAAAAGCCCCAAACCAGGCATGTCCAAGGGTCAGCTTCCGGTGATTTCTCCTGTCCACCTGGTGAATCTGGGCATACTGGGGCAATGCAGCAATTGCCTCATGTACACAGACAACCCTCTCCTCCTACCACCCAACACTACAACCTGTGAGAGATGCACTTACATAGCCAAAATGGAAGCAAAGCTCTCTCCACCCAAGACTGTGCTAAACAGTCAAGAGGAGAAGGTTAACACCCACACTACACCTCAAGCAACACATAGCCCTTCTAAACCCGCACCACCAACACCCACATATAGCAACACTAAATCCACATATGCAGAGGCCCTTAACTGTAACCTGCCCAAGCAACAAAGACCTCTGAAGCTGAAACGCAAACAAACACCAATCACAACCAATGTGTCACATAGTTCACAACACCAGTGTGCCACCCAGCAACAGCCCTAAGGCAAGACAATGTACCTAACACTTTAGTCATAGGTGACTCTATAGTCCGCACACTGATGTCCCTCTCACCAGGTTGAATAAGGAGAAAATTACAGTCAGCTGCCTGTCGGGTGCCAGGATCCGCCACATAACGCATGCACTCAAGTCACTCCACAACAAGTACAAATATGACTCTGTCATTGTCCATGTTGGAGTGAATGACTTGAGACGTGCCTCCCTGGACTACATGAAAAGAGACATGGAAGAGCTCTCTGATCATGTGGCCCAGGCAGGTATGACACTAGCCCTGAGTAGCATCCTGCCTTCGCCCAGAATGATACCACAATATAAGGATAAAATGATTGACTTCAACAATTGGCTAAGCTTATGGTGTCATTCAAAGGGGATCCAGTATCTGTCTGCCTGGGATGACATGATTGACAGACCACGATGCTTTGCCAGAGATGGTCTGCACCTGTCGCCCTGGGATTCAGGTTACTGGCTAAGGCTCTTGCCACCCCTATAGTGCCTTTTTAGGCAAACTTCAAAGGACAAAACCACCACCATAACAGGTACAAGCATGCAAAATCTGAAGGTAATGCTACTCAATGCTAGAAGTCTAAACCTCAAAATGCACTCTCTCGAGGCACTCCTAAAAATGGAGAACATCGATATCTGTGCAGTAACTGAGACCTGGTTCAAGGCTCCAGAGAGCACCCCTGCAATACCAGGCTACAACTCTTACCACACTTTTCGCCACCAAACCAGGACCGAAACACTAAAGGTGGAGGAGTGTCAATATTCACCAAGGATATTCACACCACCAGGCTAGTTGCCCAACACAATGTGTCTGAAATTCTCCAAGTGCAACTAACACTAGGTAAGACTGCAATCCAAATTGTAGCTTGCTAAAGATCCCCACCATACCCCAACATTCTCACTACACCTTTCTAAACATACTGGAAAATATTAAGATAGAACCAAACACCCTAATACTGGGTGATTTTAACTACCCTGCCATTAACTGGGAAAACTACTCATGTCCCAACACCTTTGCATAACGGTTCTTGGAATTCATAAATTCCAATGCCCTGGATCAACTAATCCATAGTCCCACCAGGGGCTCCAATATCCTAGACCTGGTCATTACCAACATGGGAAATCAATGCTCCATACCTATGGTCACCCCCTCATTAGTCAGGTCTGCCCATAGGCTAATCACCCTTAACATCCACATTCCAACCCCAACCCCCAGTTAAGAAAACAACATAAAAAACTTCTTCAAAACCAACATCATGCTACTCAAGTTAGAAGTGACAAACTTCATGACACCCATGCAGACGGAACTGAAAGTTCAACTGCTGAATCCTACACTATGGCACTGTATGAGCACATCCACTCATGCATGAATCGTGCCATCCCAAATAGAACCAAAATGCTCTCATCCAAAAAAAGGAAGCCAATCTGGTGGTCCCCTGCCATAAACAAACTTTACAACAAAAGGAAGAAACTTTTGCAGAAAAGAGGAAAATCCCAGGATGCAAAAACTCCTTACTAGCCTCAGTAAGAAACTGAGATGCCTCATAAAATCCTCCAAAGCTAGTTATGAAAATAAAATTGCCAAAGATTCCAAAGACAACCACAAAGCATTCTATAATTATGTCAAGAATCTAAATGGCAATGCTCAGATCTGCTCTGAGCTAAAACAGAATGGCATTAAATATACTGATCCGAAGGATATTGCCAATATCCTGGCAGATCGATTCAGTGCCAACTTCACCCCACTCTCACCCCTAAATGGCCCATCTCAATACTGGAAGATTGCCAAATTCCAGTAATAACGGCCACACAGGTACAAAACGCACTCTCTAAAGCCAAGAATACAGCATCCATGGGACCAGATGACATCCCGGGCTGTGTACTACATGAACTACAATATGAACTGGCACCTCACCTAAGTGTCATGTTTAATCATAGCCTCACCTCAGGTTTCATGCCCACTGAGTGGCGCAGAGCTACAGTTATCCCAATCCACAAGGGGGGATCCACCTTGGATCCCGGAAACTACCGTCCCATCAGTCTGACAAGCCTTATCTGCAAGGCCATGGAGCATATTATCATGGAACTTATAAACAAAGACATTGGCAACCTTCAAACACTGGACCCCACCCAGTTTGGGTTTGTGAAGGGCCGATCTTGTCTCCTGAACCTGATTGACTTCTTTGAATCAGTCTCCAGAGCCATGGACAAGGGTAAGGTGGTCCACACAGCCTATCTAGACCTTGCCAAGGCCTTTGACACCATCCCCCACTCTGGAATCATAGATAAACTTACTAAGTTGGGCATAAATCCCTATGTCACCCAATGGGTTGCTAAATGGCTTACTGATAGAACCCACACTGTAAAAGTAGCCAACTCCAAATCCAGCTCCAGACAAGTGACAAGTGGAGTACCTCAGGGTTCAGTCCTGGGACCGATCTTGTTTGGCATCTACTTCTCTGAAGTACAGGTCAACACTAAGGGACTCTGGCTAACAAAGTTTGCAGATGACTGCAAACTGGGAGCCATTATTGAATCCCCAAATGATGTGGATACTCTACAAAAGGGCCTTACAGAAACAGATGCTTGGTGCCAGAGCCATGGGCTCAAGCTCAATGCCAAGAAAT
Source organism: Protopterus annectens (assembly GCF_019279795.1). Classification (NCBI taxonomy): domain Eukaryota; kingdom Metazoa; phylum Chordata; order Ceratodontiformes; family Protopteridae; genus Protopterus; species Protopterus annectens. Next base: position 1,933,717,496 of record NC_056739.1, on the reverse strand, counting down.
GTATTGTTATCCCCTTTGGGAAAAACATGTATCCATGAATTACCATATAGGTGGCAGTACACTAAACACAGAAAGTGTGATAATAGACTTAGGGACACAGGTGGACAGTGGTCTCACCTTCGATAACCACATCGCCACAACAGTCAGGAAATCCTTCTATGTAGCACACCTCATCACGAAGGGCTTTTCATCCAGAAAAAGGAGGTCATTGTCCCACTGTACTCATCCCTCATTAGACCCATTATAGAATACAATGCCCCATTTGGTATGTACCTCTCAAGACATCTGCAACAACTGGAAAGGCCTCAGAAATACCTCACTAAAAGAATCACAGGCCTAAAGCAGATGCCCTACGCTGACCGCCTTAAAAAACTCCAGCTATACTCTGTCGCATATCGTCTACTCAGAGGCGATCTCTGCTTAACATACAAGGCCATGTCAAACCCAGAGCTGTTGGACATGCTACACTTAAGAAATCCCAATCCCTCAGAGCTACACGCTCCAGGGATCTAAACCTTGTCATCACAATAAACAAAACAAGTTGGAGGGATAGGTTCCTGACCCAGAGACTCCCCAGACTCTGGAATAGATTGCCCATACATGTCAAGCAGAGTGCCTCTTTGGACCTCTTCAAGAGGAACCTTGACGATTGGATGGGAGAAAGGAAATTCACCCCAGGGATCACGTCAGTCGCCCTGCTAGACAGGTGTCCAGGAAAGTAAATAATGTGGGAAGAAATAGCCAGGGAATTGTTATGGCTAGGCTTGTATAGGCCCTAGGGCTGATAGCCTAGTACCAACCTATGAACCTATGAACCTATGGATGGAGTGGGTGGAGAAGAGTGTCAGGAGTGATTTGTGACAGACGAGTACCAGTAAGAGTGAAAGGGAAGGTCTACAAGAGGGTAGTGAGACCAGCTATGTTATATGGGTTGGAGACAGTGGCATTGCCAAAAAGGCAGGAGTCAGAGCTGGATGTGGCAGAGTTAAAGATGTTAAGATTTGCACTGGGTGTGATGAGGGTGGACAGGATTAGGAATAAGTATATTAAAGGGTCAGCCCAGGTTAGAAGGTTTGGAGACAAAGCCAGAGAGGCAAGATTACATTGGCCTGGACATATGCTGAGGAGGGATGCAGAGTATATTGGGAAAAAGATGCGAAGGATGAAGCTGCCAGTTAGCTGGAAAAGAGGAAGGCTTAAGGTAAGGTTTATGGATGTGGTGAGAGAGGACATGCAGGTGGTTGGTGTGACAGAGCAAGATACAGAGGACAGGAAGAAATGGAAACAGATGATCCTCTGTGGCGACCCCTAATGGGAGCAGCCAAAAGAAGATTCTTTTATCATTTAGTCATATGCTACATTATCACCTTTTTCTAGTCCTGTCAATGATGCCACTGTCTTATGCCAAACGTAAGCTAGTACCATATCCTGTTTGTTATAAACCTTCATCTGCTTTGGCCAATATAGAATCTCAGTCAGCGTTTGCCTCTTTTGCAGCCAGCCTGATAGTACTAGGTATTTTGAAGCAGAGTAATAATTGCCTCATGCTTACCAAAAAATCTTTATTGCTACCTTGCTTGGAGGATCTCATCTGTTCTCAGAACACATTTGTTAAGTACAAGACACATGCAAACACATCAAAGAACACTTCCCGTAACCCAATTTATGCTGAAGTTTTTAAGAGAACACTGCCTAAATTTACTAGGCTAAAGAGTAATGAACTTCAGATGTTAATGCACACAACAACAGCATACCCATTTTCATCACACACACACACACACACTCACACACACACACACACACACACACACACACACACACACACACACACACACACACACACAGTCAGTGCACATACTTCTCAGAGTCACAAGGGTGAAGATTCCAAGCCCTTATAGCCTACTGGGAACTGCATCTAACCATAGTCATTTTTAGCAATCTGAGACTCTGTTATCAGTCATGTGGACACTACCATCATCAAGCTGGATAACAATAGGGTGGCATTTAGATATCTTTCTGCAGCCGGGGTCCAGACTACAACAAGAGTGCTTAGCTCTCTCTATCCTGTCAATTTTGATTATAATCTGATAGTGGTCCACATGGTGGTAAATGATCTTAAGTGCTCTACCCAGTGGGATATAACTGAGCTTGCTATGCATGTGTCAGACATAGGACAGATAGAAGTGAGGAATCATATCTTGCCATCACCCACAATGATAATGAGACTCAAAGACAACACAGTTGGGTTTAACAACTGGCTATAGAGCTGGTGTCATTCTAGTGGAATCTAGTATGTGTCAGCTTGGGATGAGAAGGCTGACAAACTTTCCTGCTTTACCAGAGGTGGTCTGTACCTCTCTTAATAAGGCTTTCATATTCTGGCTAAAGTCTTTGCTGCCCCACAATGCATTTTTGGACAGGGTCCTCTGATGGACATTTCAACATAGCAAATTCTTATTTAGAACACACTAATGTAGCTCTACTCAAAGTCTGGAGTCTTAAAAAGACTGCTCAAACTTCAGGCTATACTGCAATTTGAACACATTCATATATACATATGAACACATACATATACACATTCAATATGCATTTTTTTAAAATTGCCTGTTGCTGTACTTCCCAAAGGCCAGCATACTCCTCAATTCCCTCAAACTCATGTATCTCTGCCTCAGTCTTTCCAAGTCCACTTAAACTGAATCCTATAAGTGACCGGGTGTCCTACACAATAGTTGGGAAGAAAGTGCAGTTATAGCTAAGCTAATCCCCCCCCCCCAAAACAAAACGCATATCTCTGCCTCAATCTTCCTGAGTCCACTTAAATTGAATCCTTTAAGTGACTGGGTGTCCTACATGGTAGTCGGGGAGAAAGTGCACCTCATAGCTAAGCTAATGTCCCATAAACCATGCATCTCTGCTTCAATCTTCCCGAGTCCAGTTAAATTTAATCCTTTAAGTGACTGGGTTTCCTACATGGTAGTCGGGAAGAAAGTGCACCTCAAAGCTAAGCTAATTTTCCACAAAAAACATGTATCTCTGCCTCAGTCTTCCTGAGTCCACTTAAATTGGATCCTTTAAGTGACTGAGTGTTCTACACAATAGTCAGGAAGAAAGTGCATCTCACTGCTTAACTAATTTCCCACAAACTCACTTAACTCTGACTCAGTCTTTCTGAGTCCATCTAAACTGAATCCTTTAAGTGTCCTACACAGGAGTCAGGAAGAACGTGCACCTCATAACTAAGCTAATTTTCTCCCAGTACCATGTATCTCTGCCTCAGTCTTCCTGAGTCCACTTAAATTTAATCCTTTAAGTGACTGGGTGTTGTACATGGTAGTTGGGAAGAAAATGCACCTCATAGCTAAGCTAATTTCCCCAAAACCATGTATCTCTGCCTCGATCTTCCCAAATCCATTTAAATTGAATCCTTTAAGTGACCAGGTATCCTACATGGTAGTTGGGAAGAAAATGCACCTTATAGCTAAGCTAATTTCTCCAAAAGCATGTATCTCTGCCTCAGTCTTCCCGAGGCCACATAAATTGAATCGTGTAAGTGACCGGGTGTCCTACACAGCAGTAGGGAAGAAAGTGCACCTCGTAGCTCAGCTTCTGTATGTTAAATGTCCTGTGGTTCAATGCATTATAAAACAATGTTATCCATTATTGGGAGTACACCACCAGGGAACTCAGCTAACAAAATCTGATATCATCTTAAAGTTTTCTTTGGACCCATGTCTATAGTGCACATTAACTGTATACACATTCCCCACTTACTGGGTAGTAAAAACAAACAGAGCTCCAATTGTGTGTGCAATAATTTCTCCAGGTAGTACACAAGTCTAAAAAATAACCCTTATTTTCCTAAAATATAATACTTAAAAGCAAGTCATTCTATGTAGTTTGTGTAAAGGTAACTGCATTTTACCTTATATTTCTTGTTCCTTGGTGCTTACAATAGTAACCATCTGTTTAGAAAATTGAAATTAATGGAGTGACTCCACCGACCACTGTGGCCCAAATTGGGAGATAGGTTTTTGAATTTGCTTCCATCCTGCATATTGGCTCTACCCTCTTCATTCACCCTTCAGTTTGCTCGAGCTCACTCAGCTCCCCTGCCCTACCTCCTTTTCCCATACACCCCTGCTATGCCTACGTACCTTTATGTAGCCACTCCTGTATTCTCTATTAACCAATCAAATCACATTTCCATACCTCCAACTGAAACCCAATTCAAATATCCAAACCAGGCCTTAAAACAAACAGTCTCTGCACAAACTAAGCACACTAACCCACAGTAACCAATCTACCAGCACACTACTATACTGCCAATTTAAGATTCCCACTACTAAATCATATACTAACCATTCCTGCAATAAAGCTACATAACAATATTTATATTTTGTAACTACAATAGACCCCATCCTTAAAAAACAGGTGCCAACTCTACACAGTCTCTTAAGTCAACACAATTACTAACTTATTTTTCATAAATGCTTAAATATTCACACCAAATCCAGCATTATACCCTTGTACACTACCCTTGCCTCCATCCTTACAATAACTGTCCATTACACTTCCTACCACATTTATCTAAACACCCTAATCGCAACCCACACTACCCCTTTCCCAACCCCAGCAAAAGCAGCACACAAAACCAGCTTGATATAACCCTCCATTTCCAAAATCACAAATCTTGATCAAGCTTCACATACTATTCTCTATGTTAAACCTTCACCACTCATTTCTCTAAAATAAGATAAATACATAGCAAAATTCCTAAAGCTAATTACTTGCATAGCATTTCAACTCATTCTTTGTGGTGACACTCACCCCAACTCTGGACCCAAAAATAATACAATCCACTTAACCTCCCAACCCATCACTCAACATAAACATTTTCTAAACCTTCCCAGAAAAGGAGCTGATCTACTATTACTTAATTTCAACATCAGAAGCATTCTGAACAAAATACAAGAATTACATGCAACCATAGCTTTTTACTCCCCAGATATGGGGCCGGATTCACAAAGGCTTGCACGGAGTCTTAGAGTAGAGTAAGACTCCATGCAGCCAATATGTCCGCCCAGCGATCCAGGAACAGCCTTAGGGGCATGCAACTGAGCTCTCCAAACTAGTCCTACATGGACAGGGCTGGGATATGCAAATTACCTCAATTGCAGGTGAAAGCTATGCAAATGAGGTAAAGTTGCGATCCAGGAAATCCGAACCTGTCCAAGTAGGAGTAGTGTTATTTGTAGAAATGTACTCAGTTGATAATTGAGTACGGTTCTGCAAATAGCAAAATGGAGCCGTGTCTGCTGGAAAAAAAACATGCATTTACAGGAGGAAGCATGCCAATGGCCAAAAATATGGCCATTGGCAACGGGAAGTGATGCAAATTAAAAATAAAATAACTTTTTTTTATCCTGATCTCCGGGGTTTAACAGTAGCGCAGCACCCCGTGAATGAGCTGCACCCTTAAAAGCAGAAAATTAATAATTAAGATCCACAAATGTGGATTTTATAGCTAAAATGAATTTACAATGCAAGGGAATGGCAGGCTGAATACAACATGGCCATCGAGTAGAGGTTGCTAAGGGGGGAAGCTCAGTCTAAGAGATGAAACTAAGCATTAGTAGGCAATCCTATGCAAATGAGAGTTAGGATAGTGAATCGCAGGTTTACATAGCAAATGAGCACAGTCAGTGGAGTGTAGGAGTAGGATAAGGGGAGTAACAGAGTAGAAGATAGGTGATATCACGAGGGGGGTATGTATGAAAGGAGTGAAGCTCATTGGAGCAGAGTGTCATTTGTCAGCTTACATTTACATAATAGTGAAAGAGGTGTGTCAACAGGTAGGCCAGGTAAAGTCAAGAAATCAAAGTTGTATGCCGTGGATAACATCAAAGTTTCTTGCTGAGCGTGCATGCGTGCGTGTGCTTGCCAGTAAACCCGGGTAAGACAGTGTGCACATGTGTAAGCATGTGTGTGCGCATGTAGGCTTGAGTAAGCATATGTAAGGCTGTGTAAACAGTTGTAAGCACGTTTGCACTGGTGTGCACGCATTTTAAGAAGAATAAGCAAGCTTTAGTCTGTGTAAGCATGTGTGCGTGTGTGTTAGCTGCTGTGCACGTGTTTGCGCTTGTGTGCACGGCACCCCCCCCCCCCGAGGAAACAGTAAGGAAATATGAAGCACACCAAATAGTGGAAGTTACCAGGGAGTACTAGCAGAGCTAGCAGGTGAAAACAATCAGAATCAAGAAATTACCCAGGAAGAACACTAGCCCACCCCAGCCCAGCACTTAAAACTCTGCAAACAACAGTCCATTATGTTTCTCTCAAGAGACACTGCAACACTGTAGTAAGCTAATAGAAGTGAAAACTGAAAAGGCTTCACTGAGAAAAAAATGTTAGGGGCTACTATTGCTGTTATAAGGCGACATGTGCAACATGCTGAGGGTAGTGATAATGCAAATGCTGCTGGACAACCCACAGTGAGGAGACGGAGAAGAGTGTACAGGTCCAGGGTTACCTACCAGGGGCTACATGAGCTGAAGATAGTGGAGTGCTATAGAGTGGACAGAGACCTCTTGCAGTAAATTGTTGAGCTGTGCAGGCCACGCCTCACACACAGAACCAACAGAGGGGAACCCATCCCAGTGGAAACTTAGGTATGTGTTGGCCTAAGAATATTAGCATGAGGTACCTTCCAGGGACCAACTGGTGATATGATGGGGATATCACAGGCATCAGCATCCAGGGTACTGCACCAGTTCCTCGATGCCATGTCAGCACATGTCGGTGATCATGTATATTTCCCAAATTCCCATGAGGTATTGGCCAGCAATATGCGTCTCTTCCAGCAAATAGCAGAATACCCTGAGGTAGTGGGTGCAATAGACTGCACGCACATATACATCAAAGCACCAGCTGGTGAGCGGGGTAGGGTCTACTTCAACCGCAAGGGCTTCCCCTCCATCAACTGCCTGGTCATGTGTGATGCCCAGGGCATAAAACTGAATGTTTGTGCTGGCTGCCTTGGAAGCTACCATGATTCCCATATGTGGCATCTGCCGCAGCTGTACCAGACATTTGCCAATGGGGACATCCCACATGGTCACCTAGTGGGGGATGCTGGCTATGCACTGGAGCCATGGCTGATGACACCCATCAGAAACGCACACTCACCTGAACAGGAACACCATAATGAGGCACACGCACAAACACAAAATGTAATCGAGCATGTGTTTGCGCTGCTCAAGTCACAGTTCCGGTGCCTGGATACATCTGGTGGAGCCTTGCAGTACTCACCAACTACATGAACCCAAATTGTCATGGTATGTGCTATGCTACATAATATGATCCTGCGAAAACAGCTGCAGCCGGACCAGCACAGGCCTGGGCCAAACAGCCCCCCACCATTGTCAAGGCCATCACAGGCAGAGCGTGACTCGGAGGAGGAACAACCTGAGCCTGCCCCAGTAGGCAGAAGGAGGCATGTCCAGTATGCTTTGGCCTTGGAAAAGAGGCAACGCATTGCACATACACTGGCTCAGTAGGAACTCTGGAAATGATACCTCTCTCTGACTTGCACATATAATAAAAGGGATGCCTACGTTGACACTACCTACTTTCAAACATGTATAGGGAGTGTAGTATGTGCATCCAACATAAGCAACCCTGCATCAACACCTGAGGCATGATTGCCATGTGTTAAGCAATATAAAGCAGTTCTAAACAGCATTTGCCATCATGAAGTCAATGTAAACAAAATCGCACACACCAACTACTACAAATATGGTCAATGTAGAGTAATATTGGCCAATGTCCAGCAATGATGGTTAATATTGAGCAATGTTGGACAAGCTGGGTCTAGGTAGGGCATAGCTGAACAAAAGCCAACATGCTCATATTTGCTCTACTGGCCCCTAAACAGTCTGGTCTGCTCAGTATGAAAATATAAGCGGCAATGGGCCTCGAACTCAGGATATTGTCCACTATACTCATAGTACTAAACCACTAAACCATGACAGCAGTGCAGTGGTTAGTCTGTATGAAGAAATGTTGATAAGTCTATGCAAAGTATTTCATGGAAACCCTGCAGGCACAGCATAATCCCTGTCGAGTTATGACACAAAGGTGAGTCCTGCAGTAAGAATAGAACCTGACTTTCAGCACACACAGTACAAATGTTAATATTGGACATGGAGACATACATCAACAAATGTAGTGGACCTCAGACAGCAACATACTGAGAGGTCACACTGGGCATGCTCACACACTTGAATACATGAGACAAATGTCAGGCAACAGAACACTGACAGTCTGAACTGGGCATGCTCACACACTTAAGCCATGTTGGAGTACAGCATTGGGCCATGCATAGCAGGCAGTTGCATGTGTTAACCCAGGAACCTCTCACTACACAGCAATCTGCCCTGTGCACACACTTATATGACAACAGACACATATATAATATTGTGGAACCCTGCCATAAGCAAATATGTTCTGTAGATACCTAAGCAGTTCATATAAAGTGTGAAAGCAAAGATGATAAAAACCTGCAAACAGTATCAGCAATAAACATTGTGCATCATGAAAATTATCATAGGTTCAGAGGTTGATACTAGGCTATCTGCCCTAGGGGATGTACAAGCATAGCAAGAGTGTGTTTGGCTTCTGCAACCCAGTCAAATCAGAACACTGTGCCTGTGAATAGTAGGTCACACAAGATAGCCCATTTACGTTCAGTGCATTGTGCCTCTGTCTAGCAGGGACCCAGAAGATATCCCATGGGTAAACATGTGATCACCCATCCACTTGTCAAGATGTCACCTGTAGGTGGTCAGTGGGTGGCTCTGCCTATGCAAAACCGGGACTACACTCTGGAGTGAGTGGAGGCTTTCTGATAATAATCTGTCCCCCCAGCATGTCCTTTTAACATCAGTGCTGAGGTATATGTCCCTGGAATGTGTAGCAGCAAGGGAGTCGGATATCCTGAGGTGGAGCATGTTCAGTAAGTCTGGGTCAGATATTGCTTCAACTTCAGGCACACAACACATCCGTGTAGGTGGTAAGTGACTGGGTAGAGCTGGAGTTACTGTATCGGAACTGTGCAGGGCATCTGTGTGAGTCCCTACATCTGCTCGAAGAGTAACATTTATGGCCATTACAGTTGTTGTGGGTGTCAGGTAAGGTACATCCTAAATGTGGCATAGTAACCAAGCATGGTCGTGAAGAGTATAGGGGGACAATGAGCACACGTGATCAACATGTGAAACCATGTGGGATATGGTGGGCTATGTAGATGTACTGTCTAACCACTATGGCAATAGCATTGTCAAAGGTGAGAGTATGAACAGATCATGTCCCCAAACCCATAACAACTACTGCTGTATGTAATGGATTACAACCTATGTAGTAATCTGTGGGCATCTTGTCATCGTCAAAGTGGATGACTATGCACCTAATGGCATGTAGCCATGCACCATAGCTCAGGCACCAGTCAACCTATCACTGTGAGACCCTATATGAGTATGCATGTGCCAGCAGGAGAGCTGATTATGGCACCCAGTTTGCAGTCATCTGTGAACATGGGCAGCCATATCCCTCCTGTGATAGCCTGTACATCACACAAATATATACTGAACAAGAGAGGTCCCAGGACTGAGCCTTGTGGGATGCCATGTGTAACTGGTGTATAGTCAGACATGGCACCTGCAATACTGAGCATGTGGGTGCTATCCCTGATCCAGGTAGCAATCCATCGTGTCAGATATGTGTCGATATTGATGCTGGTGAGCCTATGCATAATGGCCAAGTGGGGTATTGTGTTGAAGGGTTGTGCAAGGTTCAGGCAAGCTGTGTGGACAACCATCCCAACACCGATGGACCTGGTAACTGTTGAAAGAATATGAACAGGTCCAACAGGCAAGATCTGCCCACAGCAATGCTGTAATGTGTAGGACCCAGTGTCTGTTGGTTTCCCATGTCTATGTGCATGAGTTCCATTACAATACACTCCATAGCTTTGCAGAACAGGCTAGTTAGCCTTTTAGGCTGATATTGTCTGTGGTCTGTTATGGCAGTATTCAGTGGAGTGGAACCACTATCGCTGTACACCATTCCGTGGGTACATATCCAGCAGTAACTCTTATATCGAACAGTGACGTAATGTGAGTGTTACGTCTGTCATGAAGGCTGTGTACGACACAGGCCAGGACACCATCTGGTCCCATTGATGCTGTGTTGTCTGCTGTGGGGAGGGCAGCACTCACCTGTTTACTCATGATGTCTGGGAGGTTACACTCTGTTGGTATGGACAGTACCACCTTAGGGGGGATGGGGGGACACATCTGCACTGAACCTGTTTGCCAGGATGATGGCAATGTCAGTGGGTTCAGGGCATGTTTAGTCAGTATGCAGTAACACACAGCATATCAGTGAGTATCCAGCCAGGTACCTGAATTAACTGAAGAAGGCCTTGTGAGTGTCCAACGTGTCTGGTGCAATTGTCCGTTAGAAGCGTGCCTGACATAAATACCCTAGTGATAGTAGCAGTCTGCTAGTACAGATCACAGATGCCTTCCCTGTCTGGGATTATGCTCTATCATGTAGTAGCTTCCTCCATTTGTTGTAAAGCATATTAATGGCTGGGGTCTACCAGACAGGTCCACTGCCATTGGAGGAGTGAGTCCAGTTGTTATTTTGAATGTAACAATCCATGCAGTCCACTAGGTGTCCATAGAATGTGTATGTAAAGGATTCATAAAACAAACAAAGTCTGGTCTATCACTCCAAGTACTCCAAAAACACTTCTGTGCGCCAAAGAAAAAGATTTATTGAGCAAAGCTTTCGGGTTAACCACCCTTCATCAGTACATAACATTGAAATCATTCTAGAATCATTTAAATAGGGAACACTGTTAAAACACATGATTCAGCCAGCCAAACAAAAACACCTTCCAATTATATACTAAAATACTACTTATTCACATAACAATTAAAACACTAGTATATTTATAGAGAGAAAAGAAGAATTATATATATATATATATATATATATATATATATATATATATATATATATATATATGTGTGTATAAAAATATATTTAAAATACCCAATCTATAAACTATAAAATACAAAACATATAAAAGACTAAATATTTTCTCTTTGCTTTTTAACTAATATTGGTTTCAAACTAACCATTACATTTAAACCTGGTTCTGCCTCAGCATCTAACCTAATAATCCATTCTAACTCTCTCAGCTCTAACATGTTATTAACATCCCCTCCCCTCATACCAAGATCTACGCTACAAATTACTCTGAATTTAAATATATGTCCCTTGTTTTCAACAATATGTTTGCTGAGTGCATTTGTTAATATTCCCCTTCTAATTTCCGATTTATGCTCTATTATGCGTTCTTTTAGTTTTCTTGTCGTCTTTCCTACATAATATGCTGGGCAGTTTACACAGGTTGCTAAATACACTATTCGAGAAGTGCTACAATTGGCCGAACATTTAAACTCAAATCTTTGCTTAGTTAAAGGATGTTCAAATATATTTGATGTATCATAAATGTCTATACGACAGGTACAATTCTAACACTTCTGTGTTAAGCTCTTATTCGAAAATTCTGTCTTTTTCTCTTTAATATCTTTAAAACACAGCTTTTGTTTTAAATTATCTAAATTTCTAAAAGAAAACATAGGTTTTATTCCTATTATGTCTTTTACCTCTCGCATAGATAACATTATCAGCCAATTTTTCTCTATTATATTGCACACATCCCTTGTAAAAGCATTATAAGCTATGCCAGAGGTAAAAGACATAATAGGAATGAAACCTAAGTTTTCTTTTAGGAATTTAGATAATTTAAAACAAAAGCTGTGTTTTTAAGATTTTAAAGAGAAAAAGACAGAATTTTCGAATAAGAGCTTAACACAGAAGTGTTATAACTGTACCTGTTGTATAGACATTTATGATACATCAAATATATTTGAACATCCTTTAACTAAGCAAAAATTTGAGTTTAAATGTTCGACCAATTGTAGCACTTCTCGAATAATGTATTTAGCAACCTGTGTAAACTGCCCAGCATAATATGTAGGAAAGACGACAAGAAAACTAAAAGAACGCATAATAGAGCATAAATCAGAAATTAGAAGGGGAATATTAACAAATGCACTCAGCAAACATATTGTTGAAAACGAGGGACATATATTTAAATTCAGAGTAATTTGTAGTGTAGATCTTGGTATGAGGGGAGGGGATGTTAATAACATGTTAGAGCTGAGAGAGTTAGAATGAATTATTAGGTTAGATGTTGAGGCAGAACAAGGTTTAAATGTAATGGTTAGTTTGAAACCAATATTAGTTAAAAAGCAAAGAGAAAATATTTAGTCTTTTATATGTTTTGTATTTTATAGTTTATAGATTGGGTATTTTAAATATATTTTTATACACACACACATATATATATAATTCTTCTTTTCTCTCTATAAATATACTAGTGTTTAAATTGTTATGTGAATAAGTAGTATATAATGGAAGGTGTTTTATTGGCTGAATCATGTGTTTTAACAGTGTTCCCTATTTAAATGATTCTAGAATTATTTCATTGTTATATACTGATGAAGGGTGGTTAACCTGAAAGCTTTGCTCAATAAATCTTTTTCTTTAGCGCACAGAAGTGCTTTTGGAGTATGTAAAGGATTCAGCAGTCTGAGCCATACTTACCACTGACCCAGGGTCTCTGAAGGATACCACCGTGGTTTGGAGGAGTGTGACGTTTGCTTTTGGGAAGTTCACCAAGATTACCCAGGATGGGTGCGCGGATGGGATATGGATGCCCAGTGAGATAAAGCATATTCTGCCCTTACCAATGAGGGGTATATCGCAGGTGTGGATCATAGAGTCCCCATGTCGGTGATGGTCATGTCCAATATGTTGTCCCCTCTTGTGGGTGTGGTGACTGGTTGTGCCATAGCATATGAGTTTAGAAATAGTAGCAACTGTTGGGTGAGGGTGTTGGGGCCTGAGTAATATCCACAGTCAATGTGTGGGTATTTGACGTCACCCAATATAATGGTGTTTCGGGAGACCTTCAGGTCTGTAGCAGGCAACAAACCAAAAGGCAGATTTGCACAATGTTAGGTGCATATGTATGGTCTGTGATGCTTTGTGCAGTGCTACCAACCCAGAGGTATGTGTATCTGTGATGTATATGGATACTCCCCCTATTTGTGTTGGCCATTCCGAGTTATGTGGTCAGAAAGCATGGTACGAAATACAACTTGGTAGTGCTGGTGTGCATGTGGGAGCCTGAGCCATGTGTCTGTTAGTGCACAGATATTGCTATCCTCCATACTGAGGAGATTCCTGAGTGGGCACAATTTGAGGGTAATACATCTGGTGTTGAGAAGCATTACCCTCAGTGTCGTGTACTCTGTAATGTCTATGGAGGTGGTTCTGTTCTTTGAGCCCCACTTAAATAGGGCAGTATAGTGGCAGCAAGTGCCCTAGCCAGTATTCAAAAGTCCAAAGGTGACAGGTGCAAGCTGCCCATAGGGAAGCTATGTGGCATGTTGAGCATGTCAGCCCAGGGTGACAGACACTGTATTCCCTTTGAATAACACCAATATGTTAGCCAACTGTTAAATGTGATCAGTTTGTTGGTATACTGTGACATCATACTTTGTGAGTGTAAGATGCTAGACAAGGTCAGGGTAATACTGGGCTGGGCTAAATGATCACAGAGTTCCTCTATGCTTCATGTCATGTGGTCCAGGTAGGAACGTCTGAGGTTGTACGCACCAGCATGGACAATGATGGAGCCAGTCCTGGACTTGCTTTGGAGTGACCTGAATGCATGTGTTATGTGGTGGATCCCGGCACCTGAGAGACAGCTCAAAGTGACTATTCCCTTGTTTGGCCTGGTGAATGGGATGACAGTGTGTTTGACATTAAGTGTCACCTATAACAAGTGTATCAGGTGTGCTGTTTAGCCCAAAGGGCATTGACTGTGTGGCACACTGACATTGTGAACTGTGTGACATGTGGGCATTGTAGTGGGTGTAGCAGTTGTATGTGTGTCTGCTTTGGAGGTCTCTGCTGCTTAGGCAGAGTGTATGTATAGCCTCCGAATATGTGTATGTGTGATAATGTGGTTTGTTTGCTGTCACCACTGGTGTATTTGAGACTGATATGTGGTGTGTGTGGTCACCCTCAACACCTGATAGACTATGCCAGTCATGGGTCGAGAGAGCTCAGCATCCTGTATGTCAATCTTGTTACATCTCCCACATATATGTGAGTGTGATGTGAGGAGGAGAGGGTTGTCTGTGTACATGAGGCAGATGTGACATTGTGTCATAACCACAATATTCACTAGCTGGACCGGAGAGTACACATGAAACCGACCCCTGGACATGCCAGTGTATTATGATGACATACTCTGTAGCCTGATCACAAAGGATCAGTAGGGTGTTAAGTGTGTAAAAGAGTATAACCAGGATTACTGCTCAGGTATGTCGATGTTTTGTAAAGAGTAGCTGAGAAGGAGTCCAGACTGAGAATCATGACATGTCCTTCAGCTATGCAATAAATAGTAATGTACACGCATATATGTGCTGAGACAGGGACAACTGTACCTTACTGACATTGCCGACATCCTGTCAGACAGGCCCATGTATACATACCCACCTCCTACTGACAATAGTCCCTGACATCATACCAGGACATATCACGTGTAGAATGGCTGAACAGCTCCCCCCAAAGCCAAAAGCATGGCAGCAATTGGATTACATTGTTTCCCAATATGTGTCATGCATGCACTACAGAACAAACAGACCCTGCACCTGAACAGTCTGTTGAGCCTCGCCCACTCCACAGGACCTGGAACCGTCGAATGTATTACAGCAACATATGGCACTCCCCACATGTGTGGGTGCACAACACATCATGGGAAGTATAGTCCAGTAAGTCTATAAAGTCTGATCTGCAAGGCCATGGAGTGCATCATGGCAGAAGTCATAAACAGAGCTATTGGAAACTGACAAACACACAACCCTACTGACTGTGGTATGTTCATGTGCAGATCATGGTTCCCAAGCATGCTACACCATCTGCAAGGCAACCGCCCAGGATATACATCACGGAACAGAGCTACACATGTCCCACATAGACATTGAACAGCTCTTCATCAACATCACAGGCACATGTTGTATCCACAAAACCAACAATCTGTGCATAGATATGTGTTGACATATGAAGGGATGTCAATGTGCCCACAGATAGATCACACAAGGTGAGACTCACGGGGTCCTGTACAAGCTGTTGATACCTGCCGACCTACATGGATCATTCCTGGGATTGCATAAAAATGTGTACACACATTACCATGTCCAGTCTGATGATGTCATCATCCTACAAATATACCAGGAGAACAGAAACCACCCAGTAAAGCATATAGCGTGCCGTGTTAATGCGTATCTTTCTAGTATCATAACATAGTTAGGTAGGTATTTGAGTCCTGCAAGTGCTAAGTGTGTGTGTGGGGGGGTGTATGTGTGTGATTTCCTTTGAGAGAAGTAGCCTTTTTGGAGACTGGGAAAACACATTAAAAGAGGTACATCCCTCTTTGGAAAGTATGATGATGTCAGCATCCTACAAATATTCAAGGAGAATAGAAACCACCCAGTAATGCATATAGCGCGCCGTGTTAACGTGTATCTTTCTAGTATCATAGCATAGTTAGGTAGGGGTTTGAGTCCTGCAAACGCCAAGTGTGTGAGTGGATGTGCATGTGTGTGATTTTCTTTGAGAGGAGTAGCCTTTTTGGAGACTGGGAAAACACGTTAAAAGAGGTACATCCCTCTTTGGAAAGTCTGATGATGTCAGCATCCTACAAATATTCAAGGAGAACAGCAGTCACCCTTTAATGCATATAGTGTGCTGTGTTAATGCGTCTTTCTCTAACATCCTAACATAATTAAGTAGGGGTTTGAGTCCTGCAAACACCAAGTGTGTGGGTGGGTATCCTTTTTGGAGACTGGAAAAACACATTAAGAGAGGTACATCCCTCTTTGGAAAGTTCGATGATGTCAGCATCCTACAAATGTTCAAGGAGAACAGCAGCCAACCAGTATTGCATATAGCATGCCGTGTTAATGCATATCTCTCTAGTATCATAGCATAGGTAGATAGGGGTTTGAGTCCTGCAAATGCTAAGTGTGTGCCACAAGTAATCAATGCAGTGTGGGCTTTGCTTTTACTATGGTATGACATATGTTTCAAACTGTATGTGCATTGCACACATCGGGTATGTGTGTGTCAAATAAATTTGTGTACATGTGACCTCAATCAGTACATAGGTGTGAAGCCTGTATACTACATGAATACATTTGTAACCTTCGACAGATTGTGCCGCTGCTTCTCGTATCATAGGTCACATATGTATGTATGCGTCAAGCCCGGGCAATGTAGTGATCCATGGCCAAGGACATCTCTGCCACACACACCCATGACACGTACTATAGAGTACTGTGAGTGAGGGTAATTGCCGGGGTATATGTCAGACATGTTCATACACAACAACGACTGGCAATAATGGACAGTCATTATAGGTGTACACCAGCTCTGTGGATATGAATGCAGGCCCCTAATGTGTTATGTGAAACACCGAGGGACCCCACAATACCTATGGATACATGGATAGCAAGGGACAGATGACATAACACATGTCTGTCTGTACACATTGGTACCCAACATACATGTTCTGGGCTACCACTTATGTGGTACTGTCGGGATAGTATGTATAGTAAATGTGGATGACTATGCCATAGATGGCTTACTGCTATACAGCATGTATTGGACAACAGGTATCTGTCTGTATGATACCCTTGTGTAGGATATGCGTCCCATCCAGGGAATGCAGTGTAGGCCAATGCATGCATTTCCAGATGTGGATGGACATATCCCTAGTGTGTTTGCATGTATCTAAGAGGGCTATATGCCACACAGGTGTGGTCCCAGGAACGTGTTGTGGTCAGTACCACTGGTTACTGTTATAGTATAGTACTGGAGGATCCAACTGTTACTGAGTTCCATACAACTGTGAGTCATTTGTCAGGACATCATCTAATGATTGGTTATAGTCATGCTGTTGAGGTGGTGTATACTACCAGACTGCAGATCATTGACAGATATCAACAGTATCACCCACAGCATAGTGCCAACCCATGTCATACACACATGTGTACCCATGTTAGTACATATCTGTAGTAGAATGCATACTGGCCATCAAAAGATACCATGAGATGTTAACAATGTGTAGAATAGGGTATGTCGCACATCCCACATGTCCACTATGCACGTACATGTAGACAGTGCGCACACACCATGTTCACAGATGTACACTCACTAATTTGTAATGCACACATCACACACACACATACTGTCCACTCACTAACACATGCTGGCAACACTGTACACTTCAGCCAAGTGGCACATGGGTGGACAATACATACTCAGACCTAACACTGGTGTAAACAATGCTACAATGACTATCACAGCTGTGATGCATAATGCCTGCTCAGATATACCTACAAGGATATCATTACACTTTCCTGTTGGCAACTTGCTACTATTGCTACACTGCTATAATGTCACCCTGTGCATCAGAACCATGTTAGCCTGTTCCTGCATCAATGTTACAGATGACAGGAGGTGGCACAGGTGTTATCATATGCACAGGGTGTGTTGTAGGTTTGCCAGAGCCCGACATTGACCCATCCAATCAGCATGTCTGTGTGTGTGTGTGTGTGTGTGTGTGTGTGTGTGTGTGTGTGTGTGTGTGTGTGAGGGACAACAGTACTGCATGGGCCAATGTTGATGTAATGTGTGTGTGTATGTGTGAGCCCTAGTTGTATGGTAAATGTGTGTGTGTCTGCAGGCACACAACTCCACCATGTGGCTGCCATATATGGGCGGTTGTGGGACAGCCACAGACTGTACCTGGTAGGCCATACAGATCACTGTCTCTGGCCATGGACACAGTACCTGTGCCTAGCAGGGGTGCTACTGGCAGTATCGGGTACCAACCCTGACTGGGTGCTATCATCAGAGGCAGAAGTATGATGACTGGACCCATGTCCCTACTGGGACTGGCCAGTGCCATGTGCATGTGGTCTAGTAGGACCGTCAATGGACAGGCCAGCCCCAGTATTGCCGGGGCTAGTACTGTCACTATGGGAGCGGCTGTGATCCGTGGTCCACCCGCGATGACTGCCAGCTGATGTTGTTGCTGGCATTCGTCCTCATCGGCTTCTCATCCCTCCTGCACGGTCCTGGCTTATGGCTAGCACATTGTGGAGGACATCTAATGTCTCCCTCCAATGGCTATCAATAACCTCGGTGTAATTCCAGATGGCACCTGCAAGGTCACGGATGCTGTCATTGATAGCAGTGGTATGGGCCCTCTGCGCCCTTAGTCCCTGTTGGGTGTACCATTCCATATGTGCCTGTGCCTGCACTACAGCCCAGAATGTACTGGAGGTTGTAATACCTCTGGGGTACGTCTGCCAGGGGCAATACGACCTGTGGTGCTCCCCTGAGAACCCCTGGACATCCGCCTATGTGGTACTGTTCCAGTAATCTGGCTATGGCTGCTGTGAGGGGATGCATGTACCATAGGTACCACACTCTCCTGGTCAATGCCAACTGTATGCTGTCCCTCAGCTAAGGCCATTGGTGACAAGGGATGTATTGGCAGTATGAGTGTGTGCATAGATGGGGTTGACCGCTGTGTACTGTCGATTGGTGGACCAACGACAGACCCTGTCAGACCTTCCTGTGCTGCAAAACATGTCTCATCATCTCCACTATTAGTGGCGGTTACATCAGGTTCCCTGCTACATTCAGCCACCCATAACTCAGCACCTGTGGAAGGAAGACAGGAAACACACTTTACAATCTGTTCATGATGTTAGCACACATGCACACATGAACACATGCACACATGAACACATGCACACATGCACACATGAACACATGCACACATGAACACATGTACAGAAATAAACTGCTCACCACAGCACATACACACACACACACACACACACACACACACACAAACACACACACACACACCAGCAATCCAACACATACACAATAGTGGGTGATGGCGGGTGACAGTATCCCAAGGCAAACAGTCACCATACACAAGTCAGATTGCAGACCATGTGTTGCTCAATACCATGCAGTGCAAGTGTAGACAGCCCTATCTAATGACATTATACATGGCTTTGATGCATGTGTGTAGTTGTTCAGTGATTGGCTACACCCTGAAACACAATGTGTACATGGACACAACATTGCTGTGCAAGTATTATCTGCTCTGCAATGTCATGTGCACCATTACTCAATGGTATACATACCATGGCTGCATGTGTTATCTGTGTGACACATAGATTGCCATGTCTGATGACAGTGTCTGTGTCCATAGCACATAATAGTGGGCACAGGTGTAGCAAATGCATGCAATGTACAGACATGGGATGAGTGGTGCATGTAGACGTGAAGGAATCCCAATGCTTGACATGGACATTGTACAGTTGTTATGGTGAGTGTGGGATATATTGCAGATATGTCGGTGTCAGCCATGACATGGCATGCTACACGACTGCAACATTAAACACCCACATACCCAAATTGAGTCATGTGACCTATACACCCAATAGCATTCCAGGACATATATGTAACTCTTTGTACAGATGGCGACTGCTGTGCAAAATGTGTATACTGGCATATGTAAGCACACACACAACATGCTATACATAGTGTGTATAGGGTCTATATTAGATCAGCGAATGCTTAAACAAGTGAACGCTGATTGATCAACCTTATTTTAGTGAAAGTGAAAAATATCAAAGCAGCAGAAACACAAATTTTTTCCTAGGGGAAAGAATTTGGTTGTCCGTTTCTGTTGCTTTGGTATTTTCAGTGCTGTGGTGGAAAGTTACGGGTTGGATTCAGGTAAGTGTGGGATTCTGTGGATGTGAGTGTTAGGGTGGTTTAGGTGAGTTAGGGTAAGGGCTCAGGTTAGGTATGTGTGTGATTGTGTGGACATGAGGGTTAGGGTGGATTTAGGTGAGTTAGGGTTAGGGAGCGGGTGAGGTGAGTGTGCGATAGTGACGGACCTTAGGGTTAGGGTTTGGGTTAAGGTAAGTGGATATTTAGTGGTTTGTGCATAGTTTAGTGTAGGGTTAGGTGTCAGATTTTAGGTGTATGTGTGTGGATTTCTGTTTGTTTGGTGTGCTTGTGTTGTAAGTATGTGCTTTGGATCAGCGATTTTTTTCCCTAGGAAAAAAATCGCTGATCTGACAGTTCAAGATTGTAAGCTTTCGCTTACATAAGGTCGATCAATCAGCATT
This sequence comes from Protopterus annectens, assembly GCF_019279795.1. Taxonomy (NCBI): domain Eukaryota; kingdom Metazoa; phylum Chordata; order Ceratodontiformes; family Protopteridae; genus Protopterus; species Protopterus annectens. The sequence continues at coordinate 1,933,697,061 of NC_056739.1, read as the reverse complement.
CACTTTTTTAAGTGTACGCTGATATAATATAGACCCATGTGTACAGGTGCATATGTTTGCACACACAGAACAATGAGGTGCACAGCAAAGACCGCTATGTGTAGTACTGTGGTCACTGTAACCGGATGGGGTGTAGTACCATGTGCCATCATCATCATCATGCATCTTGTGGTCACTCATGGCTACTACTGTGTTACAGACCACCGCCTAGCATGCTGTACCTGAACTGCAGTGCCATGGCTACATTCACTATTACACAGCCACTTTGTACATGGGTGTATGAGGTGCCCAATAGGGAGCATTGCCTAACATGACTGTGTTATGTGTTAAAGAGTGCTGCACAGCCCCATGATAGGCCTCTACACTTGAGGTACATCATGTGTGTGTGGCTGTCATATGGGATACTGAAGTGTGACCTTACAGCGGTGTGTGGTTATGCCATATGTAGCATGACTTTGTGTACTGCATGTGATAAATGTGTTATGTTGTGTACAGGTGTTGCAACTATGCCTATCCAATGTGTAGTACGGGGTTGCCACAACTGTGTGTCATGCTCTGTGTATTGCATGTCATTGAGGCAGCTACTGACATTACTGAGCTGTGCAATGCCTCACAGCAAACATGCAGGGCATGCATTATTGCGTAGGTGTGTTACGTGTACATGGCCTGCACCTCACCTATGACATGCATATTTCATTACCAACATTGCAGGTATAACACACTCACCAGCATGGATCAGCTGCCCTGCCATCACACCAGAGGGACCTACGAGAATATGAGAGAGTTCATCAGTGGCCACAACTGTGGCATTGCTACAGTGGGTATGATAAACTGCAGTACAACAACAGTCAGCAGTCACAGGTGTAGAGATATTATTCAAATTATCCGTATTGCACAACACTGGGCAGCGGAACTGCTAAACACACAGTACACATCTCACGTAGACATAATCTAACAATACAGTTAACTGTAGTCTATAGATAGGGCATGTTACCTGCTTGCTCCAGGTGGATGTGCTGGGTGGCTCCGGCCTCCATTACAACACATATCAAAGGTTGATGTAGCTGTTGTCCAGGAGCCACCACGCTTAGGAGCAGCTCCTCCACTCTGGTGGGGGGGGTGAATGGCCACCCCACCACCTGTGGCAAGCTGCTGTCTTTGGATATCAGACGCACGCCACCTGACTTGTCTAATTAAATCACTGCAGTGATGGCGTACCTGGTCATATGTCCGCTTATGCATGCCTATGTCATTTACCCGACAAACAAGTTCCTGCCACAGTGCAGTCCGCTCCTGCTGGTGCTGGCTGCTTCTGGAGAACAGCATTGTGTACTGCTGCAATAGGCTTTGCAGTATCACCTCTTCCTCAAACGCTGTGTACGCTGGGTTGCGTTGGTGGGCCAGCTGGCTGAAAAAGATATGAACAATATGTGTGAGAGTGTCATGTGGCACACTTTACACCTTTACCCACAGATATCACTTTATTGACATATATACCATCCTATTGTCTGTCAGAGGTTACACACATTCAATACCCCTTATCGGCCAGGGCCACAACTAACTAACACTGCCTGGCACACTCTATATATCACACCACTATATAACAGTACCCGACACACTGTTTGTGACACATTGCACAACCTCAAGACAGGGGTATATATCACACCAATGCAGGAACAGAGATGTCATCCATTGCAATGGATGTAGTACCAATCAACCACCCTAGTCATTGATGCCATAGCCCTGCCTAACAGATGTGTACAGTTGTTACTATAGGTGGCATACTGCTGTAACAGAGTATATATATTGCTGGATACACATGTTTATCCTGTAACACACATATGATTGCAGCCATTGTACAGGCATAATTACACACACATCAGACAAACATACAATGCACCACTGTATGCCAACACAGATCAGCATTACCTGTGTACCATACGGTACTGTGTGCCACTACTTACACACCCTTATGCCTGCATTCCGTTCTCTGTGCAGACTACAGGAAACACACATGACAGTGTTTCCAAGCAATGTGAACACACACCATACTGTGCTGTTTAGGCCTACAGCTTCAAGTAGTACTACAGTTCATATTGGTGATGGATTCACCAGCAGTACCACTCACTAAGGATATATGTATTGCTTTAGCCTACAATGAGACACCACATTCGTCAACGGAGAACTACGTCACATCATATGCCGTACTACTATGTCTGCCTAACAGTACATTACACATCAGTTGCTGTTTTCACAGCTAGGATAGGCACTACCATGTCAGATACAATGTCACACTAAGCTATCACACCTTTACAGACCTTGCACACATTCAGCGTTACACTTATTCAACCTCACATAACAGCTATTGCATTAAGTACATGTGTGAGTGCATAGTGTCATAGGTAGGTAATATGCTATTGGCTCTAGGGCCTATGGCAGCCTAGCCATATGCTACCCTGGCCTTTGACACACATGTACTTTGATTTCACTTGCCCCTGCCAACCAGAATCACAGAGGTGTTTCCTGGAGTGTATTACCAATCTCCCACGCAATCATCAGGGGTATTTATAACAACTGTTAAGGAGGAGCCTTGTTTGCTTTTGCTATATGGTCTATTCCGGTGTATGGCATATCTCTGAGATGGGAACCTATCCCTCCAGCATGTGCTGTTTAGTGAGCTGACAAGGTTTAGGGCCCTAGAGCGTGTATCCCGGAGGGATTGTGATATGTTGCCATGGTGGTTGTCACCCAGCTATGGGTGTGACACACCTCTGTATATCCTGCAGAGGTCAACTCTGTGTGGCCAGTATGCAATACAGTGTAGTTGTGGTTTTGTGAGTCAGTCTGCATAGGGCATCCATTTGCGGCCACTATTACCCTTTGGGAGGTATGTCTGAGGCCTGTTCACCTGGTGTAGTTGTCATGTGAAGTACATACCACACTGGGCATTGTGATGTGTAGAGGGGAACTCTACCCTATATTTCCATAGATGACACACCTGTCGTCATGACACATACCACACAGACAGATTACAGGTGTAGTGTGGCACTGTCTTCATCAAAGCAGAGGCTACTGTCCACCTGTGTCCCATGTTCCCTTATCACACCTTCACTGTTAGGTAGATCTCTACCTATGTGGTAGTTAATGGGCACACTGTTTTGGGAAGGTGGAATGGCACTGCAGTATCAACACTTGTCTACAGTCCATGCCTTGGTTACCACACACCTGTTGCGGTACATATGACCCCATGTCTCTCTGTCTCTCTCTCTCACTGTATATATATATATATATATATATATATATATATATATATATATATATATATATATATATATATATGTATATGCATATCTATACACATACGTGTACACATCCATTGCTGTACACAGTCCACCTTTCATGGTGGGGATATCACTTATGTGACAGTCGTATGATGTACAGGTATGTGATTAAATTGCACAGTGTTGTGCAGAATGCATGTGGGTATCCTCAGCCCTTGTAGCATTAGCAAGCCTCACTGGCTGTAACACAGCAGATCTGACCCAATCTGTCCCACAGCATTTAACCACCACATGACATATATCAACACTACCATAGCTGGCCTTAGGCATAGGCCAACTGGGCAGACGCCTAGGGTGCCACTCTAGCAGGGGTGCTTTTCCACTATTTATGTGGTGTAGTAAGACAAGGATGGGGGCACCAGGAAGTGTGGTAGGGGGCACCATGGAGCCCTTTTGCCTAGGGCACCAGTTGACTTATGGCCGCTCCTGAGCACTGCATGCTGTTTTCTAGGCCACACACTATGACCTACATGGATATATGCACATATCAACCTTCACTGACAGATATATGTCCACCCTTCACTAACAGTTGCAGTATGTCCCTTGCCCTATGCGATACAGATAGATACATACTGCTGCCACACATGGATGATTTGCAGTGTGTAGAGTACTCTTCAGGAACATCTACAACATGCCAACACATACATGTGAGTTACATACCTTACCTTTGTATTTCCCTGCTCCGTGTGTTACAGTTTTGTAGTTTTTTTTTATTGGTGGTTTGTTTTGGGTTTTTGCCCTCTATTTAACTTTCTGTCTCAGTTTCTCACTCTGTTCTGTCTCTGTCTCAGTCTGTGTCTGTGTCCGTGTCTCTCTCTCTCTCACTCTCTATCTCACAGCACCTGCAATGATATAATTGCATGTGTGGACTGCAGGTACTGCCTGCTTTTCTAGGTATCTGCACTTATGCATGTGACAGCCTCTGTACCAATTGCTGCCCACCATTCAGTAATTGCATGCAGCCTGCTGTTTGGTGATTGCATTACTCACTGTGATTGCAGCCCACTGCTATAAAATGCTAGGTTAGGTAGGCGTAGCCCTTTCAACTTTCCAAGGTGGGGCCCATGCTTGTTTTCTCTGGACACCGTTGTGTCAGTCTGAAGGTTGGTATATGTCTCTTATCTGATGCTAGGGTTGTAGCCAGTTATATGCATGTTGTACTCAAACCTGAATGTTGCTGCTTCCAGTACACACATCTCAGTGTAGGCATATACGCACCCCTCCAAATGCTAACACAGGATACATGGGAGTATGTACTTTTTTCTCACTTACACAATTAACTGCCATATAAATGTGGTTATTGCACTGTAGTCCTGTGGCCAGTATTTATCCTGGTCTGATACTGTGTGGTGTTTGTAAGGTGCTGCTGTAACATTATTCCCTGCTAGAATGGCTGGTTCTCCTTTCACAGTCATGTCATGCAATTCCACAACCCCTGCTGGTAAAGACTCACAGAAAAGGATTTGTGGTATACCATTCCTAATTTCCATTTACATTCCCTCATTGTAATGCATGATATATTTATTTCAGAAACAAGTTATTTGTATATCTGCTGTGGCTTAGTGGTAATTCATGCAGTCTATTGTGTCAATGGTCTGGGGTTCGAGACTGGCAGATGTTTTTTCTTTTGCTGCTCAGCAGAACAAGGGCCCTGCCATAGAGTGACTAAGGCACTTTTAAGCAGTTGTAAGCGGGTTTGCGTGGGTTTGCGCGACGCTTAGCTAAGCGTACACATGCACACACTCACTTAAACTCGCTTACTACCACTTAAAAGACCTGACTCCCGCTAACCCTGCGCTAATTTCTTTTAAAGAAAAGAAAATGGGGAGATAGGAAAGTGGTGAAAAAGGGGGCACAAAGAGGGACAGATAGTAGGTAAACAAGCTCGGGATGTGCAGGACGGGTGTAGGGAAGGTCCATAGCTGCCCATTTCTTTAACAGCAACAGCTGTACATATGCAATGAATTTGGAGTGAAATTTGAAACCTTCCACCTCTGGGAGAGGGGTGAGGACAACAAAGTACGTTGTACTGCCAATTTTAATTATCAGCTTACATGTCCAATGGACATGTGTGTGAAATGGGCAGCTATGTATGGGGCATAATTTTTTTGTGGGTATAGATTGCCCTTTTTTTCTTTTTTTTTCAGGTGAGAGTGGGAACTGAGGTAGAGGAAGTAGGTATGTCCGGGGAGGTAGGTCGGGAAGGTAAACAGACAAAGACAAGACACATACAGGGACGGTGTATGACACATGGGGTGGGTGAACACAACTGACGGAGTCAGATGTTTGGAAATCGCAAGCCCATGAGCCCACAGATGGTAACAGTGGAACTGAGATCCCCACCCATGGACAGTCACCACTGAACCTTCACAGCCCCGAGGGTGGCTGTGCTGGGGGCTGCGTAGGATGGGCAGGCTCACCTGTGAGATTCGCCACTCTCACCTCGAGCTGGCGTAGGGGATCAGCGACTGAACGCTGGATCTCCCTATGCACCACAACCCAGACTCTTCGAAGGGTGACAGGTGGCCCTTCTCCACCCACACTTGCATGGGGGGACAAGCCCCATCCCCTGCAGCGCTTCCACCCGAAGGTGGCACAGGACCAATGGAGGAGGGGAGACCGGGCTGGGCACCGGACCTGCTGGTGCCAGGTGCACTCGCCAGCTGAGGAGGGACAGGTGGGTCCACTGGGACCGGCCTTCCCATACGTTCTGTGATTAGGTACGTTTAATTACAACATAAGCAAAACAGCATTCCAGATTAGTTGTAACAGCATGCAGTAATATTCCTATTAACCCAACACACCTAGGTTACGACATTTGAATAGCAAGCATAACACATGCATATATTGAACCACAGTGGATATTCCAACAGCATGCAGGGATGTTTGGTAACAACAGGCCACCATGATTGTGGTGTTTAAACAGGGCACATGCATCAACGTGAATGCAAATATTTATAGAACAATAGGACATATGTCCCAACAAATATTTAAGATTACACATACCCATTGAGGTGTGGAATTGCATGGCTTATGCACATACAGTAGGGTGTAGAAAAAACCTTGGTTAACATCTTATAATTACCTTTTCGTCTACACTACATTCCTAGTAACTGCAAGTGTATATCCCCTACATGTATTATTACACTTGCCACCATAAATTAGGTTGTGTAATGTGTTTAGCTAGTTCAATATATGCCTGACCTATATCTGACATACTAACTGTCCAGGATGCAGATGTTACTGCTACATATTTCTTGATTGCATTTATATTTTTTTTATCTACATATCTGGGATGTTTTCACATGACATTTTCACTTTGATTTGTACAGAACCCTGCATTTCTTGACACACACTCACATTTCTGGGGAAAAATAACATGCTATACATGTGCCAGATTTACTTATTCATGCCAGAGAGTAACTGACTGTTGTGGACTGTATATATGTTTCACAGCTACTAGCACTTCCATCACCCACTTTATATGGGACTGCACAACTCTGGGTTGCAAGCACCTTTTCAAACAGTACTGTTTGTATAACGCAAGGGTACAACAACATTTCAAACTCTGTGACACAGACACACTCCGGGTTTTAGACCTTTATTAATGACATTACACACGTTTCCACAGGCTCACTCCTTTATTTGTTTTAACGGTGTATATGGCAGACAAGTTCAAGACATATTATACCTTTATTAATAGGTTAGAACACTCTTTTTTCAGGCTCACTCACTTATTTTATATGACAGTGCCTGCAGAGATATTATTCCAGATATATGTTACATTTCTTAATGGGTTACTACACTCTTTTTCTGCCTCTCTGAAGTTTTTATTTGACAGTACATGCAGAGGACTTATTCAGACAATTTTATGGCTGTATTATTGGACTACAACACTTTCTTTCATGCTCTCTCCCATATTTTATATAACGATACATGCAGAATAATCACTAACCTGCTTGGTGGCGCAGCCTTAGCAGCCTATCAGCATAGGCTTGCTGATTCGCAGCACGGACACCTGCAGCTGTAAAGTAAATGAAGGGATATTGAGACATACCTATCCGTTATACATACTCCATTATCAATTCTTACATACTGCATTCCATAGCTACATACTCAGTTGTGGGGCATCCCGCATCCCACGGGCCTCCTGTATCCATTGGTTCAGGCGGTCCTACTTTTGTCTCTTCAGGTCTGCATGGTGGTGATGGACTTGCTCACCAGTCTGAGGAATGCCTGTGGCACTGGTGAGGTCACGAGCTAACCGGTTCCAAGCCTCTGCCTTGTACTCCATCCCTTGGAACTGGCCTGCAGGTGTCTTGACTCATGATGGTGGACAAGGAGCCAAACCATGTATTTCGAATCCTCGATGCCCCAACGTTATGCTCGGAAGCATGTTCCCTCTCCGACACTAGACATTCTAACTGCAGATGTGAGCTACAATCAGTTATGGCATGTATTCCCGCCTGTGGGGCTTAAATATGCCGGATTTCCCACACTTTTTTGTGATTGGCCATTTTGTAAAATTCTCGGCTGACTGCAGACCTGCTTAGTAATGGTTAAACTACTATTAGTAAGTGTATGAATGTTAACAGTGGCTGTTTCCCCTATGTTGTCATGGCTTAGTGGTTTTGCACTTTGCTTCTGATGCACAGAGTCCTGGGTTCGAACCTTGTCATTCATTTTATTTTCATACTGTCCAGACAGGCTAGGAGGTGTGGTTGCATTTAAGCAACTTTGCTGTACGTTGCTCCTCGGTGCCCTGGTTGGTGTGGCATGCATGTCCATGCAAACACATTGCACTGGGTAAAGAGCTATTAAACTATGGGCAACTCTATTGCGCTGGGTGAAGCGCTATTGAACTATGGGAAACTCTATTGCGCTGGGTGAAGCGCTGCTTAACTGCAGGCAATTTTATATTGGGATCCTTTAAAATATTTATTTTGTTCACTGATACAATGGCCATTTCACTGCTTTTTAGTTATCTTTAAACATATTTGTTAGATATTATTCCATATACTGATTTAAAAAATAAATACGAAAGGGAGTGGTGGGACTCGAATCGTGAATGCCTCTTCTTTGTGTGAACGCTCTACCATTATGCTATTGCTATTTGGTGTGATTTGCATAAACATTCTTTCTTATGCTCTTCCATGTCAGAATTGCTAACTGTAGCTAAGCAATGGGCACACCCGCGCACACACGTGCAAATACGGGCAGCTATTTTGGGAATTTAAAAAAAAATAATGTTATGCGTTTTAGAACTGTGATGGGGGTTTACAATATCAGACAGTGAGGTGTTGGGTGCAGGGACATTTGAGCGGACTCGCTTTTGTTTATTTGCTTTTATTTTAAACACTTGCAGGGGCGTGGACATTTAGACTGCTCGGCAGTCGGACACGCCCCCTGCTTTCGTACACGGTCCGTGTAAGACTTACGGTTGAGTCAGCGTGCCCTCATGCATATTCATGGCACGCTGACATCATACTGTTCAACTGCAGCCTCCGAGTAAGACTTATTAAGTCTTACACAGAGGATTCGTGAATCCGGGGGGATTATCTTAGTAATGCTAAAGCCAAACATTAGCAACAATGAGATTGTTCCTCTGGGTTATAACATCCTTAAGTCAGACAGGAAAAACAAAAGAGGAGGCAGTATAGCCATTCTATTCAAAAATAACTCAATTTAGTACTCATTAATCAAAGCACCCCTGACTTCAATAACACAGAGATAATGTTTACAAAATTAACAATAAACTCAAAAAAAATAAATAAATATAGTTGGTACATATATCCCTCCTAGCAACAACCTTTCCACAGTTGAACACATTCTCCAGTGGACATCAAATTCCTTACCACAACAAACAATCATTATGGGTGATTTCAAATTAGACTGGTAAACCTGTGACGCTCAAAGCCCAACTAATCACATAAATCTTCACAGCCTTACCCAATTAAGTCAATCTTTATTAATAGGTTAGAACACTCTTTTTTCAGGCTCACTCACTTATTTTATATGACAGTGCCTGCAGAGATATTATTCCAGATATATGTTAAATTTCTTAATGGGTTACTACACTCTTTTTCTGCCTCTCTGAAGTTTTTATTTGACAGTACATGCAGAGGACTTATTCAGGCAATTTTATGGCTGTATTATTGGAGTACAACACTTTCTTTCCTGCTCTCTCCCATATTTTATATAACAATACATGCAGAATAATCACTAACCTGCCTGGTGGCGCAGCCTTAGCAGCCTATCAGCATAGGCTTGCTGATTCGCAGCACGGTCACCTGCAGCTGTAAAGTAAATGAAGGGATATTGAGACATACCTATCCATTATACATACTCCATTATCAATTCTTACATACTGCATTCCATAGCTACATACTCAGTTGTGGGGCATCCCGCATCCCACGGGCCTCCTGTATCCATTGGTTCAGGCAGTCCTACTTTTGTCTCTTCAGGTCTGCATGGTGGTGATGGACTTGCTCACCAGTCCGAGGAATGCCTGTGGCACTGGTGAGGTCACGAGCTAACCGGTTCCAAGCCTCTGCCTTGTACTCCGTCCCTTGGAACTGGCCTGCAGGAGTCTTGACTCATGATGGTGGACAAGGAGCCAAACCATGTATTTCGAATCCTCGATGCCCCAATGTTGTGCTCGGAAGCGTGTTCCCTCTCCGACACCAGACATTCTAACTGCAGATGTGAGCTACAATCAGTTATGGCATGTATTCCCGCCTGTGGGGCTTAAATATGCCGGATTTCCCGCACTTTTTTGTGATTGGCCATTTTGTAAAATTCTCAGCTGACTGCAGACCTGCTTAGTAATGGTTAAACTACCATTAGTAAGTGTATGAATGTTAACAGTGGCTGTTTCCCCTATGTTGTCATGGCTTAGTGGTTTTGTACTTTGCTTCTGATGCACAGAGTCCTGGGTTTGAACCTTGTCATTCATTTTATTTTCATACTGTCCAGACAGGCTAGGAGGTGTGGTTGCATTTAAGCAACTTTGCTCTACGTTGCTCCTCAGTGCCCTATGGTGCCCTGGTTGGTGCGGCACGCACGTCCATGCAAACACATTGCACTGGGTAAAGAGCTATTAAACTATGAGCAACTCTATTGCGCTGGGTGAAGCGCTATTGAACTACGGGCAACTCTATTGCACTGGGTGAAGCGCTGCTTAACTGCAAGCAATTTTATATTGGGATCCTTTAAAATATTTATTTTGTTCACTGATTCAATGGCCATTTCACTGCTTTTTAGTTATCTTTAAACATATTTGTTAGGTATTATTCCATATACTGATTTAAAAAATAAATACGAAAGGGAGTGGTGGGACTTGAATCGTGAATGCCTCTTCTTTGTGTGAATGCTCTGCCATTATGCTATTGCTATTTGGTGTGATTTGCATAAACATTCTTTCTTATGCTCTTCCATGTCAGAATTGCTAACTGTAGCTAAGCAATGGGCACACCAAGACACACGCAAATGCTGGCAGCTATTTTGGGAATTTAAAAAAAAATAATGTTATGCGTTTTAGAACTGTGATGGGGGTTTACAATAACAGACAGTGAGGTGTTGGGTGCAGGGACATTTGAGCGGACTCGCTTTTGTTTATTTGCTTTTATTTTAAACACTTGCAGGGGGGTGGATATTTATACTACTCGGCAGTCGGACACGCCCCCTGCTTTCTTATACGGTCTGTGTAAGACTTACGGTTGAGTCAGCGTGCCTTCATGCATATTCATGGCACGCTGATGTCATACTGTTCAACTGCAGCCTCCAAGTAAGACTTATTAAGTCTTACACAGAGGATTCGTGAATCCGGGGGATTATCTTAGTAATGCTAAAGCCAAACATTAGCAGCAATGAAATTGTTCCTCTGGGTTATAACATCCTTAAGTCAGACAGGACAAACAAAAGAGGAGGCAGTATAGCCATTCTATTCAAAAATAACTGAATTTAGTACTCATTAATCAAAGCACCCCTGACTTCAATAACACAGAGATAATGTTTACAAAATTAACAATAAACTCAAAAAAAATAAATAAATATAGTTGGTACATATATCCCTCCTAGCAACAACCTTTCCACAGTTGAACACATTCTCCAGTGGACATCAAATTCCTTACCACAACAAACAATCATTATGGGTGATTTCAAATTAGACTGGTAAACCTGTGACTCTCAAACCCCAACTAATCAAATAAATCTTCACAGCCTTACCCAATTAAGTCAATCTTCATCCAGGATAGACAAAACATCCAAGAGACACTCCATCTTTGACTGTTTTTTTACCAACAGACCAATTCTCTCCTTTCAGTCTGGTTGGCTTCCAGATAACCTTAGTGATCATAACCCAACCTACCTTCTTAGACACCGTGTGAACCTATTTAAACTCAACACTTACCAACAACTTCATAATAAAATGAATTTTTCTCATAATGAATTCAACTCAGTCCTTAAAAGATATAACTGGTTGCCCCTCAAGAATCTCCCTGTAGAGGAAGCAATAGACTTTTTTAATTCCACTTTCATTAACATCCTGAACAAACTTGCTCCTTTGAGGACAATAAGAGTTAAATCTAACTTTGCACCTTGGCAAACCAAGGAAACAAGATCTCTTCTAAAAACAAGAGATAAAGCTTGGGAACACTACTACACTAACAAAACCCAAGCTAATAAACAGGCCTATCTTGAATTAAGAAACACAACTAAAAAAAAAAGTCAGACAAGATAATGTTAACCGATATAGTGACAGCCAAGCAAAATATCAAAATAATCCTCAAAATGTTTGACAGCAACAAATAAAATACTGCAATCTGGGCATTCTAGTACACCCTCCCCAACAACAAAGAACACTACAGATAGCATTGAAATGCAATTTAAGAAATATTTCACAGAGACCATCTTAGCACTTTCAAATGACAATGGATCCACACCATCTATGCCTCACTCAATACCCAATCTGAATAGCAAGAGTTTTTTCTTCCAACCTGTCCCTACAGAAATTATAAAAAAAAAAATCTGAAAAAAATTAAAACAACAACCCTAGCTGCTGATCAGTTACTTGCAGAATATCTCAAAATCTCTGCTGAGGCCATCTCTTATCCCATATCCATCCTCATTAGCAGATCATTCTCAGAACAAAAGGTGCCAATAATTTGGAGAATATCACAACCATCCTATTGCAATCTTATCACCTTTATCTAAAATATTAGAGAGATGCATTCACTCCCAATTACTGAAATATCTCTTAACTAATAATCTCCTAACACTCAGCATGAATTTTTCCAAAACATCAGAGGCGCAGGAAGCTGTTGAAGACTGGGGGGGGGAGAGGGTGACAGGGGCACTTAATGATCTACAATGGGCAATTTTTTAAATCTATTTCCTACCACAACATAGGTTCACTGGGAGGGCATTTTAAGCTTAGCCAATTTCCATTTTGGTGCTTGAATTAACATTTTCTGATTGGTCATACCTATCTCATGGCTTATAATTGTATATTAGCCATAGTGAGAATAAATGTGATCACACTGTAGATAATTTGATGGGACCCATGTAAGGGATGCAGCATTTAGGAACTGCCTCTATCCATTAGTGGCACGAAGGGTAATACTGGAGTACACTTTGTATTATCCAGCCATAGATCCAAGTTGCATATGAATATGGACAGGGATGAGTTTGCTTTACTTGAATGGATAGCCTGTTCTGGATATGTATCCATTTCTCCACAACATTCAGTTAAGATACCTGGACTGAGTATTTCTGATGCCATTTGACTTGCTGATGTTCAGTACGTCCATCTGTATTAGGTCAGAGACTACCTTGTATTCCAGGCACATCACCTCTAAGCACACTGTAGAATACTGAGTATAGTGATAAATCTTTGAGGTGGTCCACGCAAGACCTACTGTTTAGGACTTGTATCCTTTATGTAAGGTATCTCTGTGGGTATTCCAATTGTGATATGGGTCTTGACAGATACATGTCAAAATGGGCATTATACAAAATGATTGACCTAATGAGGGCTTTGTAAATGGGGACAATAATATCTCTAGATCTAGTCACAATCAATTTGCTTATAAACTGTGCAATAGAGAAATACTTTATGACTCTGGGCACATGTTGTTCAAAAGTTAGGTCACTGTACACACAAGTTCTCAAATGCCAAACAAATGGGTCACTTCTCAGGGGGCAGTTCCCTGGAGTAGATGACTTCCCAAAGATATGATAATGTATTTCTTGGAGTTTAGTTTCAATTCATGATTTTGGCACCAGTTATTGTTTGGGACAAACCTTCCTGCATGATGGATAAGTTATTTGGGGATTCAATAACTGCTCCTAGCTTACAGTCATCTCAAACTTAGTTGGCCAAAGCTCTTTGCTATTTCCTTTTACTTTTGTGATGTATATAACAAACAGAAAAAGTCTCAACACCGAACCCTGGGGGATACCATTGGTGACTGGTCTCTTCCCCTATTTTGATCTCCTACATCCTGTGAGCAAGCATACATGTACACGTTCTTTCATTCACCTTCCTGATTGTATTAACCTGATTGTACTAAATCATATTCCTTGTGTAATGCAGCACCACTTGTCAGAATGTGTTTTAAATTTGCAGTTTGGAACAATCTTCTAGTAAGCAGTGAAACAAAATGTATGAACCAACAATGACAGCTATCCATTTCAGAACATTTCAACCATAAAAGGCAACTCAAACTTCTATCATTACAATCTACCAATATCACTAAATATGCAAAATCTCTGCAGAAGTAAGTCATCTAAATAATTCCACATTAAAGGGGTTTGTAACTAATGAAGAGGTTGCTGCTAGCAAACAACTTTATATTTCATTGTTTCATCTATAAATAAAGTGCTCGCTGCCCTTGAAGAATAAATTGCCTGTGTTACATTAAAAAATGATAAGCTAGTAATATTGCATTGGGGAATGGATCGCAAACGGATAATACATTCATAGTTACTAAGTTGCTCCTCCAAAGTAAAAGAAAACAAAATAAAAATAAAATAAAAATAATAAATTAATTAAAATAAATAATACATATAAAATAAAAATAATACAAATAATATAAAATAAATAAATAACTAAATTAATAAAAGTAAAACATAGTTACTCCTCCAAAGGAGGACATTCATAGGACTGCAGCATCCACTCCCATTAAAGTACAACACAGTACAGTATCAGCAATCCATCTGCATACTGTAGGAGTAGTACCCACAGCCTTCTGCATCAAAAGCAAGTATACTACCGGTTGTGCTACTAACAATGCAAACAACTTAGCATAAGTAGCATTAAACTTCTCTTCCCCTGAAGCTCTCACCTCCTTGTAAAATCCACTTGACGATCAACTAAATCTCTCAACTTCGCAGCACAAGAAACCTGGAAAAAGCCAAAATTTATTTGAGGGGGGCAAAGGCCCAAAACCAGGAACACGTTTTAAATATTGCTTGTATAATCTTAGAAAGTTGAAATAAAGTTTTATGTTACCATGTGTTTCCTGAAAGACAGGAAGACTGAAACATAAAGAGATATCATTATTTAGTGAATTCAGTTCTCACTGGTTTGCCAGAAAAGTACAATTTTTAAGAGGAACAGACCAAAAATATGAGACAAGTATTCTGTGATAATCTGGACAGTGGATAGCTATGGACTCAGCTACCTGAATTATAAGTGGTGGTATGGGTAGAGAATTCAGGCTCTTGTTTGAGCCTGAGTAACTCTAACCACCAGGTATACCTAACTGGGGCATTTTACACACACACACACACACACACACACACACACACACACACACACACACACACACACACACACACACACACACACACACACACGCAGCATAACCCCTGCAAATAAAAGAACAAGACTCTCCTTACTGGCATAACTCTGGCAGCACCAATGGAACAGTGGCAGCATAACTCCTGTAATACAGAGCAATAAGAGAACAATAACAGCTAGTTTAGTTAGTTTAACTTCCCCACGTGAATCCATGTTAGCGTGAAAACTCCACTTCATTAATTTTTCCCAACAGATCTTGCAGCTGTAAAAGTGGGGGGGTTCACCCTCCCCTTGGCTGCATGATTTCAGCACCCATGCAAAACATAGTACTACTACTGCCCTGATGTCTTTCACTAACACCATTAATCAGCATAGAACTGATGGCAAACTTGTATCCTCAATCTTTCTTGACTTATTCAAAACTTTCAATATTGTCTCTCACAGCAAACTTATAGCAGCTCTTTTTGATATAAAACTTAGCCATTTTTCACTTACATGGTCCCAGGATTATTTGGCCAGATGCCAGCAGGCAGTAAAATGGCAACACAATCTTTCCCCTCTTCAACCAATCACTCTTGGAGTACCGCAGAGGTCTATCCTGCATCATCTCCTCTTCACCCTTTTTACTAACAATCTTCATACATCTACTCTGCATGTATCCCTTGTCCAATATGCAGATGACTCTACTCTATGTACTGCACCCACACTATAGCAACTTCAAATTAAAACCCAGCAGTCCTTCTCTTCAATGGAATCTTGGATAGCCAATTCTCAGCTCATTCATAACCCCAACAAAACTAAGCTCATGCTTTTTCTACCCACAAGAACTACTGATCCACCCAACCCTTCAACATCTCATCAGCAAATAATACAATTATTGCTCAAGTATCCAGTACTAAACTTCGCAGTGCGATCATTGCTAGTAAGTTGAGATTCAACAATCACATAGCCCATTTAATAAATAAAGTCCACAAGAAAACTCTATGTTGGAATAAATTTCTATCAAACCACACAAAAACCACCACTGCTAGAACTCATTTTGTCTCTACCCTCCTCTATGCATCCCCCATTATCACTAACCTAAAGAAAGTAGATGTAACTAAACTTGACACCTCATCATCTTCTTCCAGCTGTTCCCATTAGGGGTCACCACAGCAGATCATCTGTTTCCATTTCTTCCTGTCCTCTGCATCTTGCTCTGTCACACCAACCACCTGCTACAATAAAACTGCAAAGTGTGACACTGAATCTATATATAAGTCTCATCTTTGCATGGAACCAAGACAAACTCACTTGGTTAGAACTGCCTAACCTCCTAGCCTACAACCAACTGACAATAGCCCATCAATTACTCTACCAACCAGACAAATCCCTGTCCTTCACAACATCCTCTAACCTTACTCTACTAGTCAAGTCCTTTGTTTTATAAACAAATCACTATTAAAGATCTCTACAGCTAACAACACAGCTGAAGAATCCCTCTACCTGAACTACATAGCTAAACTCTAGAATTTTCTACTCTTAACATAAAAAACCCAACAAGCACTGCAAAATTCAAAAATATGCTTAAAACTCATCTATCTAATATATAGATATGCTATTGTACTAACCCTGGTTAATAACAAACTATCTTTAATTACTAGCCTCCCTAGGAACAGCATTACATAACCGATGTACATTATTTGAGATCTGTTGTTTTAAACCACGTTTCAACCTTATTTGAACTTTGACAATAATTACTGGAAAGTAGATGATGTATAAATCTCTGCAAACTGTAAAAAATGCTGTACTGTCTAAATTTAATAATTGCTTTACTGTATGTTCTATATCATTGTGCATAGGCTTCCATTTTTGTATGTTTATATGTTCTGTCTCTATTCTATTACTGTAGCTTTCTATAATCTCTAGAGTCATTTATATGGAGCTTTTTCTCCCCAGGCCTCTACTGAAAAAGGACAACTTAAACAGTTGGACTTTCCCAGTAAACACATTTAAAATAAATAGAAATAAATAAAATGTGTAATTACAGAGACATAGATAAAAAAACAATTAAAGCATTCTCCCCCGGATTTACTAATCTTCTGTGCAGGACTAATGTAGTCCTGCACAGAAGCAGCAGTTTAAGAGGAGGACAGCAGCGCCCCATGCATATTAATTAAGGCAAGCTGCCTGAACTCCTAATGCTACACAGAGCATGGATGAGTGCAGGGGGCGTGTCTGAGAGCAGAGCTCTCAGAATAAACATGCCCCTGCAAAGTAAAACAGAAGAATGAGTAAATAAGTGAGTGAGACCACTCATAGATGTCTGCATATCCCTGCCAACAGTCCCCATATGTTCAACAGCAACAGTACATTTAAATAAAATGAAGAAACCCTTTTATTTTTTTTTTAAAACCCTGAGTACAGCTAACCATATGTGCGCAAGTTTGCCCATCGCTTAGCTACGGTTAAAGCAGCTGAAAAGGCTGAAGGGGAAAGCGCATCTGCCTAATGAACAGCCAACAGTTGTAAGCGTTTTTAAGTGTGTTTGTGCAGGGGTAAGCATTGCCTACACAGATTAAGTAATGTAGAAGCTGAGTGTAAGAAACTGTAACCAGAGGTTAGCGGTGCTTACCTTCACGCAAACCAGCACAAACCTGCTTACAACTAGTTTAAAGTGCCTTAATCACTCTGTATCTAATAGCCCATGTTCTGCCATGCAACAAAATAAACTGCCTTTGCAAGGCTCAAACTCAGCACCCTGTAAACTACAGTCACAGTAGTTAACCACTAAGCCATCATAGCAATAGACATGAATGAGGTATCAGCAAACTAATCCTCACCACAGGAAAATCAAACCAAACATGTGAACTGAATCTATGTAGAGTGTGTAGTGATATAACCTGCTACATAACATAAATGTGTGAATTGGAGTACTGCAGTAAGCATAGATTTGAGGTGTTATTGTAATAAAGTGTAGAAGTCACCAGGTCCCCATACAGTGTATGTACACATGAATAATTGATACCAGACACATATATAACCTGTAATGAAGAATAAATCATTGTTAAATGGCAAATATAGTGATAATCAACTATGAAGCAATGCTAACCGCAGTGCAGCTTATGTTAGTAAGTGTAAGCAATGTGTGGGGGAGCCAATTCAATCTGCCTAGTGGTATACCTCTTTAAGCAGTGCCAATCTTATGTAAGCATGTGTGCCCATAGCTTAGCCTTTTAAAAACTGGCCAATCATGGGAAAGGGTGGGAAAATGGCTGTATTTAAACCCACATGTGGGAATACATCTCATAACTGGTTGTAGCTTTCTACTGTAGGCAGAATGGCTGGTGTGGATGAAGGCACTTGATTCAGAGTGCAGTGCTGGGGCATCCAGGAGTCAAAAATCATGGTATGGCTCCTGGTAAAACATCATGATCAGAGACTACTGCAGGGTCAGTACCAGGGATCACAGTACAAAATGGAGGCCTGGGACAGTCTCGCCCGAGACCTTACCAGTGTCACAGGTATCTCCCAGACTGGTGAGCAGGTCAGGCACCACCATGCTGACCTGAAGTGGTGGTGGGGGGATGTACTGGAACAGTGGATCCAGGAGTCTCGGCAGATGGCCAATGCCCCAGTATTGAGTAAGTACACATTCTACTAAGTAGCAAATAATTGCCTAGCTTGTGTATACTATGGATATGTATGGCTAAATATCAATGCATTTCTCTGACAGCTGCAAATGAGTGGGCTGTGAACCAGCAAGCCCATGATGCTAGGCTGCAAAGGCTGCATTGCGAGGCAGGTTAGGAATTAGTCTGGATGTACTGTCATAACAAAGAATATAAGAGCCTCAGAAAGTGTTGTACCAGTAGAAATAAATGTGTTAATAGTCTGTGAATAAAGGTATAACCCCTGGAGTGTTTAGGTTTACTCTTCTTGCATATGTTTGCAATCTGTTCCATACTATAAATAGTATTGTTGTATCTTAAGCAGTGTCACCCACACCGTGGTATGCAGATAAAATGGGTATGAAGTCCTGCATAACAATGTTGGAAGTGCCAAGAGGTCAGTCATATCGTAGAAGTTAGGGAGACTTAGATAGAAAACAGTCGAAAGCTTTATCAATTCTCTGATAGCACAGTGTACTTGATGTTAGCAATAATTTTTTGTCACACACAGCAGGGTTCACCTCCTGGGAGTGCTACTAAGTTGTATGCATAATCATACCCAACTGTACAGAATTTACTTGAATGTTCATATTGTAAGTTGTATGCATATTTATACCACACAACTGTTCCAATCTGTCCAGCATGTCCAGATAAATGGCCCATATCACCAGCTTGGCACCCTGTTCCCCTGAAAATTCAGTGTGATGATCCAAGAAATGTAGGCAGCTGTCAATGACATATAACTGATAGTCAAACCTGTACATAGTCAGAGAATGTATATGAAAATAAACCTGTCATTCTAGCACCTCACCCAAAGTGTATGACAGCAATTCTCAACATATGTTGCATTAACACCTGCAGCCTGTTATGCCTGTATATAAGACACAGGTCACGTATATAATAATCTATAAACATACCAGTGTACAATATAAGGCCATTGTGTAGTGTAATAATACATGTAAGGGAAAGATCACTGCAGTGACTAAGAATGTAAAAATGACAAGGATATATTAGTTGTTAATTGAACCTTCTCTCTCACCCCTACCATATGTGCATAATAACCCAATGACACTCCTCAACTGGTATGTGTACACTCCAAACATATTTTGGGATATATGTCCTAATGGTTTATAAATATTCACATGTGTTTCTATGCATGTGCCATGTTAAAATACACCCATATTGATGGCCTGTTGCCATCTATGAAACCTGCATGCCCCTGTAATGGCCACTGTTGTTCCATATATGCATGTGTTCTGCTTGCTCTGCAACTGTGTTAAAGGTGGTGTGTCGGGTTAATGGGAATACCTATGCATGCTGTTATAACTAATCTTGAATGCTGTTGACTGTTACTAACCCATATCTACCATAAACCTGTGACAAAACAGCTCATATGGGAAGGTTGGTCCCAGCAGACCCACCTGTCCCACCTCAGCTGGCCATGGCACTGGGCACCAGCACATCTGGAGCCCAGCCTGGGACCTCCTCCTCCGTGGGCCCTGCACCACCTTTGGGAGGAACTGCTGGAGGGGATGGAGCTCACCCCCCCCTCAGAGTGGGCGTGGAGGGGAACCTGTCACCCGTCAACAGGTCCAGGCCATGGTACATTTGGTAGCTCCATCTGAAGTATCAAGAGCAGCTACACCAGCGTGAGGGCTGAGTGGCGCTATTAGAGGGTGAGCCTGCCCCTCCTACACAGCCCCAATGCAGGCACCTTTGGGGTCATGAAGGTGCAGTGGTGACTGCCCAAGGGTGGGCATTGTTACCAGTTGGGGGCTCATGGGTTTGCGACTTCCAAATACCCCTCCCCGTCCAAGGTGTTTACCCCCCACATGTGTCATATACCAGCCCTGTATGCGTCTTGTGTATCTTGTCATTTAACCTACACAACCTCCCTCCCCAAATATACCTACTACCCCTCATCAACATCCCAGTCTCACCTGAAAAAAAAGGGAAATCTCTTCCCACAAAAAAATCTCGCCACATACATAACTGTCCATTTTGCACACATGCCCACTGGACAAGTGTAATCTGGTCTAATTGGCATCACAATGAATATATGTTGTCCTCACTCCTCTCTCACGGGTTTGAGGGTTCAAATGTACCTGCAAATATAGTGTATATGCACAGCTGTTGCTGTAGAAGAAATGGGCAGCTATGGACCTTTCCTATACCCTTCCTGCACATGCCTAGCTATTTTCCCTACTATCTTTCCCTCTTTGTGCCCTGTTTTTCACCACTTTCCTATCAACCCCTTTTTCTTTTCTTTTAAAGGAATTAGCACAGGGGTAAGCGGCAGTAAACACTCTTAAGCAGCAGTAAGTGGGTTTGCATGGGTTTGCATGAGGGTAAGCCATGCCTACACAGGTTGAGAAATTTGAAGCTAACTGACTGTAAGAAAATGTAAGTGGAGATTGGCAGTGCTTACCATTGTGCAAACCCGCTTACAACTGCTTAAAAGTGCCTTAATCACTCTGTAGCCAACATCCCTTGTTCTGCCCAGCAACAAAATAAACTTCCTTTCCAAGGCTCAAACCCAGGATGCTGCATTCTACGCACAAAGTGAGTTACCACTAAACCATGGCAGATGTACATAACATGAAGTTTTCACAAACATATCATGCAGCACAATCAGTCAACAGTACAGGAAATGTATTAATATCATTCCACACAACCTGTTAATGGAAGAAGTCTGGACAAAGTATGCCACACTGTGGGTACACATAGGGATACATGTCACCTAATGCTCTAATACACTTAAAATGTTGCTAGTTACACAGTTATATGTATTAGAACACATATGTAGAAGGAGATGAAGTCTGAAACACAAAAGTGTTGGCACTAGTTACTGACTTCAATGCTGCGATCATCCATGACATTTGCCAAGTGAATGAGGAACAGGCCAAAATATGAGCCGAACATGCATGGACATATGGACAGATATATATCTGTAAATGTAGACAGATAGATAGCTGTATATATATATATATATATATATATATATATATATATATATATATATATATATATATATATATATATATTAATGTATGACTCACAAATAATCATATAACATCAATTGTATAGATACATACATATGTTCATATGTATGTATATATAGTGCATACACATATACACACACAAAAGGTATTTGTAGCCATACATATGTAGAAGTAGTGTGGAAGTACTGGGTGCAAAGTCTATCCCACAGCCACAAGCCCTTAACTGCCACCTGTGAAATGTGCAGTGTGGCAACTATTCCCACAAATGAGTATACTGACATTAAACATATACCCACCCACAATTCAAAGGACATGACACGACACACAGGTATGCATACACAGATAACCTTTATTCGTGTACTATACAATATTGTATGCCAGTACTTACACCACATAAGGTTTGAAATATGTAATCAGTGATGAATGCAAGGCCCAAACAGAACAGTAGATGTAAGCAATGTGTATATATACCATACTATGCTGTCCAGGCCAAGGCCTTCATTTAGTACAACAGTAGAAACAGGATTTGCCTTCAGGATATGTAACAATCAACAATTACAGACATAGTTCAGCAGCCTCCAATTACACCCTGTAGTCAAGCCCTAGGGGGGGAAGTAGCACTTGTGTTAATGTCACAGTATCTTCTGCGTAACATTGCTTAACCTAACATCTCACTATCACAATGAATGACCCTTGCCTTAACAGTTATATCCCTGAAAAGGTATCATTGCCTAGGTCAATGGCATTGAACCCCCCCCCCCCCATAAAAGTCTGTACAAGGGCAAGGAACACTGTGAACCACACACTTAACTTTGGAATGTACAAGGGCACATGTGTGTTCTCCAGCTGTTGCCCCCATATATATGGACTTGGCCCAACAGTTGGTGTGGGAGTCCATGACATGACTGGGATGATAGCAGTAATGCTAGCAGTAAATAATGATAGGCCATTACCTAACAACCCTTCCTGTATCACAGCAGGACAAAGACTGGCATATATGTGGAGGACAGAGGCTGGAACATAGGGTCATATTTGCATTAGTGCTGTTACACACCCTGGAATTTGCTGGTGTTACAGGATTCATTGCAGCATACCCTTATGCAGGAATACAACATTGAAATGCAAATGGATGTAGCCATGTACTGATAGCACTCAACAGACAGAATGCCACAGATATATCTGGGACAATACCTCTGTGGTGCACAGACAAAACCTAACAGCCAATCCCTCTGGCATCATATGGATAGGCCCACAGTTGAGAGATATGCAGACAGACAACATTCCATGAAAAAGTACTATGTACACAGAAACCCTGTAAGAACAGCAAGATACAATGCACACAACAACACTACTCACACTGTCTGTAGGTCTGGAACCATACCCAAATGTGGATTTGGCCTGTGTCTGCAAGTTCTGCTGTAAGAGGTATGGAGAGACTGAGAGAGAGAGAAAGAGAGAAACAGAGAAAAAAAAAACTTCAAGAAAGGTCACAAAGCTCAGGGTTGTGTTACAGTGGGAAAACATAACAGGTATGTGACACAGATATGCATTTACTTGCATGTAGTATATGGCATAGAATAATAGGATCTATAATGTGAAAGGATGCATATGTGCCATCAGTACTTGTTTCTGTAATGATGTTCTGCTCAACAACTGCACTGGACAATAGTGTCAGTCCCTGTGGGCAGTGGGACATACCTTCCAAATGTGCAGATCAGCAGTGAATGGCAAAAGTGTGACCCATGATATCTGTGTTCTGTAAATTACTGTGGCCAGTGGCTGGTGGGGGTATTATTACTGCCATGATAGACACATAGGAGAGAGACCACACCACCTGCAGGACAGTTATGTTAAAGTGTAGCATAGCATGCCCAACTGCCATAGCAGTATAATATGCTTATCGAAGGTTTGTCACCATATATACCTTGTAATGTTAGTCTGTGTTCACACGTGACACCTGTCTGTGTTGCAGCAAGGCAGAACAGTTCAGCTGTAAAGTAAAGAGAGTTACATGAGTGTGGTCCAGATGTTCGTATGCAACCCACATGCAGATACATATAGGTGTGATACATATTCACAGCTGTGTATGTCTACAGAACCTCAGACAGTTAGACATTTATATACGTATATAAACAAAAAAAAAAGAAAGAAAAAATCCACGTCCAACCTGGTAAACGAACTTTATTGAAGCGCTTTTCGGCACACAATAGATGGCTTTCTTCAGAGTATAATAAAGGAATAAATTTTACATGTTTTTAAACACAAAAAGGCGCCAAATTTAATCAGCCTTGCTTAATTAAGCAATTAAAAATTAGACTTCCTTAAACTTTTTTAAAGACACAGCTTTTACATGCTGAGGAATGATGCACTCTGCAAAACTAGTTTAAAAGGTATACAAATACAAACAAAAACAGGCTTGAGCCATTTGTATAAACAATTTCAAAGTTTGTAAAAAATAGACTAAATACCCAATTAATTATTATAATTGTAAACAACAACAACTGAACACAAAATTCAGAAATGGAAAGAACAAAAAAGGAATGAAAAATAAGAAAAATATTACCAATATTAAATTATGAAATGCTTATAAAATGCTTATAAAATACTAAAGTTAACTCACACAGAAGGTGAGTAAAAAACAATAACTAATAGAAAGTAAAAGAATGGTGATCAATAAAATATATAATAAAAATAGCTGTTAACCACTTTGAAAGCTTATTAAACATTAAACAGCTACTTATTTATTGCCTTCTATTTATTATGTTAGTCTGATTCTTAAAAAGTAATAGCAAATTTATTGAGGCCAGTTTGTTATTTACCTCACCAAGCTTCTCAATTTCAACAAAACCCCTACTGACAGAGCTTCATTTAGTCCTGGGAAATTACTAGCATTTAATTTTATTTGCCACTTCAGTTCCAATTCCAAGAGTTTCAGGGAGTAGGGACCACCTCTAGGATTGTTTCCTAATCTATCAATAACCAAAAACTTAAACATATGATCAGGAAAAATTGTAATGTGCTTAGCCAATGCATTGTCTGCTTTCCTGTGGGAAATAGCGTAAATATGTTCATAAATTCTATCCCTGAGCCTACGCTCAGTCTTACCCACATAGAAAGCAGAACAATGAGAGCATTTGGCGACGTATATAACCCCTTTCGAGTTACAATTAAATTTATCTCGTAATTTGTAAGTTGTATTCTCAACCGTGAAAGAATTATTTACAATTATATGTTTACACATGTTACAAGATTCACATTTAAACATCCCAGTCGACTTCCTCAACAAGTCAGGTTTAAATCTTAAAGAATCCTTCAAATTTAAGCCACGTCTAAAAGTGACCTTAGGTCTGTGTCCTATTTTATTCATTAAAGAAGAATTATTTTTAAACAAATTCCAATTTTTGTTCAAAATGTTGATACATGCTGAACTTAATTTAACATAAGTAGTAGAAAAAGAAGTAGTCCTACTCAGATCACCATTATGAATGTTAGATATTTCCTTAATATTAGAATTAATGTTAATGTCACGAATAAGTCCAGATTCACTTCCTTCTATAACTTCACTGCTCGAGCTGTTACTAGGGACCTTTACACTAGAGGTTTTGGTAGCCAATAAAGGACTAAAGTAGTTGTTATCTCTCTTTAGTTTAACCTCGGCTATCATTTCATCAATGAGCTCAACCGGGTACACTCTTTTAAGAAAAGCTGTCTTTAAAAATAGAAATTCGTCATTGAACTCATCGTTGAGAGTAACAATCCGGGCCGCTCTAACTAGTTGCCCTTTAATAACAGCCTTCTTTTGATAAGAAGGGTGGCAGCTCGAGTAGTGGAGAAATGCGTTGGAATATGTGATTTTCCTGTAGACCCTCGATGTAAAACTATGCAATTCTAAATTCTTTGACAACATTATGTCCAAGTATGGAATAGAACAACTATTAAATGTATGAGTGAACTTCAAGAATTCAGTTGACTTATTGAAAAAGTCGACTGTGGAAGCAGCTGTCTGTTCGTTACCTTTAATCAACATAAAAATGTCGTCAAGGTACCTGGTATAGAACACAACTGATTCTTGGTAGATCTCTGAAGTAAAGACTATATCTGACTCCCAAAAGGCCATTACCAAGTTTGCTACACTTGCTCCACACGGGGAACCCATAGCAATGCCTATTTTCTGAATATAAAACAACGAATCAAAAATAAAAAAGTTATAGGATAAAACCAGATCCAATAATTCAGTCACTATATAAATTTCCCTTTTAGGGAGCTTATATTTGTACATCATAAAGGTTACCCATTCTGTAGCTATGTCGTGTGGAATGCAAGTGTATAGGTCCTTTACATCGACCGTTAGAAAATTGAAATTACTATCAAACTTGAGTTGGTTAATCTGATTTAAAAAGGACCAGGAGTCTT